>NC_092645.1:600000-900000 GCF_039555335.1 Amphiura filiformis
GCCCAAACTGACTTGTTATTCAAGGTTGGAAACCAGAGAAATACTGCTACTCAAAAAAAAAAAAAAAAATGCCAATTTTTTTTTACAAAGTTGGAAAAAGTTGTACATTTGAATTACTTTTGTTTCTATTGAACAGCTAGCAATGCATACTAATTCAATGTGTCCCTGACTGTTCAATAGAAGCAAAGGTAATCAAAATGTACAAGTTCATCAACTTTGTAAAAAAAATTGGCATTTTTTTTTAATTTTAATAGCAGTATTTCTCTGGTTTCAACCTTGAATAACAAGTCAGTTTGGGCCAATAACTTGCATATTCAGGCCAAAAATATTTTTTGAAAACTAAAAAAAAAAAAAAAAAAAAAAAAAAAAATGTTTTTGTCGACATGATTTTTGATGTTGACATGTCGGCATACGTGCCGACGTCGACATTATGTCGACATAAGGCATGTCGACCACATCACTAATATTTTTACACTTTTGCTGGGATCACTGAATAAGTCTTTATTTCACACACTGCTTAATACTTCAAATGGAGCGTTTGCACTAGTTTATCTCATGAATAGAGAGGTTTTGCATGAAATTATTGATTGGCCCCAAACAAAAGATTTGAACCAGTGTCCTTCACCTTCACTTCATGGTGCAGTGCAGTCCATTCAATCAAATGTTATCATCAACCTATTTGATTGTAGTGCATTTGTTATATGTGTGAGATTGCAATCATGCTTTTGTTGAATGCATTTGAGTAGTCTGCCATATTTACGGTATGATACATCATATGCACAACCAGGGTTGTTTGATTTAAATCAGGTCGATTTAAATCAGTGATTTAAATCATGATTTAAATCACTTGATTTTTTTTTAATCACTGATTTAAATCAACTTTTTCATTTTTACCATTTTGATAAATATAACTTAATTTCTTTCTTAATTTGACTGTTTTACATCATTCCTGATGTTTCTACAACCTTTGGATACAATTGAAATACCTTTATGATGTCACTTTATCTTTTGCTAAAAATTCATCTCCAAGGTGCCGAATTCAACAGGTTTTTCCCCATGATTTTTTCCAAATTTTTTCCTTGAAATTTTCACATGTAAAAACACGTTTTGAATTTCTGTAAATACCTGATAGTATTGTGCATATGTCTAGCATTCCACTGGTCTCTTTATTATATTTATTATGGGGTATAGCAGTTCTTGGAATTACAAAAATCAAAAAAATCGATTTAAATAAAAAAAATCTGATTTTTTAAATTTTTTTAAAAAAATCAACAACCCTGTGCACAACCTCTATATCTTACACCAGCGTTCGAAATTTTGGTTGTCCGGTTGCCCGGGACAACTAAAAAAAGTCGCAGGACAACCAAAAATACTGATTCGGTTGTCCGCCGGACAACCATAAATCTAGCCAAAAGTCACATTTGTAGGCCTACGTACAACCAAAAACTTAGACGGACAACCAGAAATTGTAATCTGGTTGTCCGTGAGACAACCATTTATTTTTCCTAAATTCGAACACTGTCTTACACCAAGGAGAAAAGGTTGTAAACTTCAGTAGTGGTAGGTAGATTTATACAGGGGATATAGCTAAGGTTTGTGGGGCTCAGAGGCAACAATTACGATACGGAATAGCCCCTAGGGACTTACGCAACCAACTACAAACTGCTTGATAATGCCACATACACCAGGCACACAAAGAAACTTGTCAGTTATATTCATCCTTGCTGTTCAATAACTTGATAATTTTGGATTATTCTGAAACATACATTTTGTTAATTGGACTTTGCTTTCTCATTTGACACCCTGTTCGTGAACATTGAGCAAGAATTGACCAAGATATGCGCCTCAAACTCTCAAACCCCAAAATGAAAAGTTGCAATTTTAGCGATTCAATTGTGCCTGTTACATTGTCTGCTTTATTGATTGGCTTATGGTGCTTGTGTGCAATACAACGATGCGTTCCCATTGAAAATCGTTGAAAATGCAACTTTTGATTTTGGGGCTTTGGAGGCGAATATCTTGGTCAATTCTTGTTCGTTTTTCACGAACAGGGTGTCAAATGAGAAAGCAAAGTCCAATTAACAAAATGTATATTTCAGAATAATCCAAAATTATCAAGTTATTGAACAGCAAGGATGAATATAACTGACGAGTTTCTTTTTGTGCCTGGTGTATATATTTACAACATGGTAGTTGTGTGTGCAAAAAAATATTTATGCACATTAGATATATATTTGCAGAAGTCATTATAGTGTATACCAGTCACACATAGAGGTCATTATAAGACAACCTGCATTTGCATTGCACTATTCTATTTAAATTCCATACCACCTGCGTTGAAGATTTTGGAAATATCTTCTACAGGGGGAGTATGATTTTCAAATGTAATTGGTCAGGGTTAATCATTTTGAAACCCATACTCCTTTTGTATTATGGCTTTACCTATATCTTCCACAACTGGAGTGACTATTTCAAATAGAAGTTACACAACTGTCTATTCTATTCAAAACTCATACTCCCTCTGTGGAAGACTTTAGCTAAATCTTCCACAGGGGTTGTGTGGACTATAAATGGAATAGCCCATTCACATATTCATAATTAATGAACTGTGATTGGATCAACCCCATGGGCACTATTGACTTTCTTACAAAGCCACTGATTGGTTAATTACATGAAATACTCATAGAAGTAACCAATCAAAATAGAGCTTTGAGATCTCTTGGCAATTTTAAGTTTAATCCCCTTCAGCTCTACTGGCCGTTCTTACTGTATCTCTGATTGGCTCAATATTATGATATAGGCATCTTTAAACCAATAAAAATAGTTATTAGAGGCTGATAATTCGGCCGGTAGTGCCCATGGGGTTAAATATATTCATGAGGTTATGAACACTGTACTGTTATACCAAACCAAAAATATTTAAAAAGAAAAGAAAATCTTACACAAAAAGCAATTAGCGTGGCAGAGGGTGACTGCCATGACTTTAATCTGTTTACTGCTTTCATCCACTGACCTATAGGCTGGTATCCAGCTCCTGATAACAAACAAACATAAAATACAAATATTAGGTAAATTAAAACACTAAACATGATAATTAGGTTAATTTTAAACACAAAATACATACAGTGTTGTAATTTCGTTCTGGTGCACCAGAACGAAATTCAAATTTCACGATATCTTTGCTAAACGAATTAATCTGCAAGAAATATTTTGTACATAAACATTATGTAGCCAGAGGTTTCCAGTGATGTAAAAATCTCAACTTTTTTTGAGAAAAGTGGGGGGATGAGCCTGTGGATCATGAAATGCCCTTTTAAATGGTCTCTATCATATTTTGCTGTCATGTCAGCATTTGTTGTTGACACCCTAATTTTTTTGGTAAATTATTCAGTATACTACATGTATTTTATATTTTCCAATAATGTGTCATTCCACTGTACACTGTGTGCCAGGTGAACATTTTGGCCATAACTGTTTGCTTTTCACTATTTTGTCCATATGCACTCAGCAGTGGCGAAGCGTGGGTCATCATATTGGGGGGGGGGGGCACCGACCATGATTGGGGGGCACCTGGTCTGATTGATGGGGGGGGGGGCACAAGCCATTTTTCAGCAATTTTCCTATGGGCTTTTCTAATTTTTGCAATCGTTTTGGGGGAGCACGTGCCCCCACCCCCCTCCTGTGCCCCTATGACGCCACGCCACTGGCACTCAGTACATGATTTTTAGAGTAAGTTTGTACCTGGCATATTATTTTGGCATTTGGGTTTTAGCCTATACCTGCTCTTGCAGGTTTTCTCCAGCTTCTACAGCTTCTTCCTGCATCCCCCCAAACTTGTATCAGTCATGTCAGAGTTGGCTGTTACGATCACTAAATTGCACAGACAAAACCTATTCTAATTTAAACTTCCATCCAGTAAATTGCCAAATTATGGCAGAATTTCACTAAGCAAATCATATTCTTTTGTAGTATTTACCACAATAATATCGTATTCCATAGGCGCTGCCATCTTGGATTTCAAACCAGAAACGAACCGGAAGTGAGTGATACTTCCCATTTTTGTAGTGATATTTAAACTTTTTTCACTGAAAATTTGCCTCTATAATAAACACCCTTTGAAAAATTTTACGCCTCGGGGCATTGGGCTATTCCATTTAAAATCCACACTACCCCTGTGGAAGATTTTGGAAATATCTTCAATAGAGGGAGTATGTTTTTCAAATGTAATTGGTCAGGGTTAATCATTTTGGAACACATACTCCCCCTGTGTTATGGCTTTACCTATATCTTCCACAACTGGAGTGAGAAGTTACCTAATTGTCTGTTGTATTCAAAACTTATACTCCCTCCGTTGAACGCTTTAGCTAATTCTTCCACAGGGGTAGTATGGATTTTAAATAGAATGGCCCATTTATTAGAGACATATCCTGAGGATGCAGGAAGATGAACCATGCAGAAGATATGCTCTCTACACCCCATTACATGGTAAAAGAAGACCTGGAAGGCAAAGAACATCCTACTTGTCGTATGTGCAAAAACTGTTGGGGGATTTCGACAACTTTCTACTGCCAGATGCCATTGCCACTTTGGCTTCAGATCATAGTATATGGAGAAACTTTGTAGTCGCCTGCTTCGCAGCCGAATGAAATGAAATGAATTAGAGACTGGGGTGAGTATTTCAAATGGAAGTTACCCAATTGTCTGTTGTATTCAAAACTTATACTCCCTCCGTTGAAGACTGTAGCGAATTCTTCCACAGGGGTAGTATGGATTTTAAATGGAATAACCCATTTATTGCAGAATATACGGTATAATCTTTGTTTTGTTTTACTTACTTGCACGTTTGATATTTTCTTTTAATCTGAAAGACACAAGAAAAGAAACGAAATAAAACATCTTTACACACTTATGATAGAAGTAACATTTCTTTGAATACTGTTCTGATTGGTTGCTAAGAGGGTAATATCATGTTTTGAGCCAATCAGAGATAAGGTAAGAAAAGTCTATAGGGCCTAAGGGGATTAAGCTTCAAATTGCTAAGAGATCTACAAGCTCTATTTTGATTGGTTACTCAGATGATTAAATCATATAATTAACCAATCAGAGATACTGTAAGAAAAACTGGACATAGGGTTAAATCATCATAAGGCAAAAAAAACCCATTTCCACCAGCCAAACCGACCTAGATTTGCATGTTGGGGAACTTTTAGCAATATGAAATTAAAAACAGCTGTTTTAAGCACAAACAAAAAGATGTTTTTTGACAGAAAATTTATTTAAAAAATCAAACATTTTCCAAATATGTTTGCAAAATATTTTCAGATTTGTTCAGATATTTCAAATTTTCAGTGATTTTTTTGGGTCATTTAGCCTCTTCCAGATAAAAAAAATCTTTCCTAGAACAGGGTTTTGTGTCACCTAAACAATAGTTGTACACCTTCCTTTCCTTTGGCATAGAACACTATTATTACTAGCAATGCACTGAAAAAATGAGTTCAGATTTAACCCCATGAGAACTACCTGCCGATTGGGCAAAATGAATATAGTGTACAATTATGAACCAATCAAGGAGAGTATTATGAAGATCATCTACAAATGCAAGTTTGACCAAAAATAATTTAAAGCCTTGTCATAATTGGCAATTGAAATGAGCATTTCAAGTTATCAACCAATCAGAAATGCTGTTATATGACCAGTAGTGTCCAGGGGGTTAAGACATAAATGGTACTTATGCATCATTTTGCACCCAAATAACATGTCTGAGGTAGTAAAAACATAAATAATAGCCAATGGATAGCTGAGCCCATTATTCAAATGTTTTAGTGTCCAGGACACATAACAAAAGGACACTGCAAACACATATGTGACGTGATCAAGGGGAATGAGTCACATGTCGACCCTGGTCGAAAATGAGTTTTACATATGTTTCTAAAGAGAACATTCAGAGCTTTCTGAAACTGAAAACCCCATGTTGACACAACTTTTCTTTGCAAAGTTACATCAATTTATCAATCGCTGAAAACAATATAAAACAAAAGAATTTTAACACTTTCTTCAATATTAGCGACATCCCGACTCATTTTCCTTGATCGTCTCACATATATTTGTCAGGATAACACCACAGCCTGCTGGCAGCTTTGTCACTATATCAACCAAAATGACTAAGGAAATTATACTCCAAATATTAATTACCGTTACCGTAACCACTTGGGTATAATCACACACCCCTAGCTTGGCAATTTCACTCCCAAAATTGGGGGTGGGCTTATAACCAGGGAACGGCTAGTACTTGAATTTAAAAACAAACAAATAATATTTCCAATTTATTTAATATTTGATGTTCCAGTAATTTGTATCATCTTAAATCTATGTCGATTTTTTAATATTGAATGTCAATTTTATCTGTTTACGTT
Organism: Amphiura filiformis; assembly: GCF_039555335.1. Lineage (NCBI taxonomy): Eukaryota > Metazoa > Echinodermata > Ophiuroidea > Amphilepidida > Amphiuridae > Amphiura > Amphiura filiformis. The sequence continues at coordinate 606,414 of NC_092645.1, forward strand.
TGTTCTTAAATGTGAGAGCAAAGCATTGATGTGATTTAAGAAATATGTGACACGATCAAGGGAAATGAGTCGGATGTCGCTAATATTGATTTTGAGATATTGGCAAAGAAAGTGTTACAATTCTTTTGTTTTATGTTGTTTTCAGCGATCAACAAATTGACGTAACTTTGCAAAGAAAAGTCATATCAACATGGGGTTTTCAGTTTCTGAAAGCTCTAAATGTTCTCCTTAGAAACGTATGTAAAACTCATTTTCGACCAGGGTCAACATGTGACTCATTCCCCTTGATCATGTCACATATAGGCCAAAAGCACTACTGGGCTTATACCAGAGTGCATCCTTGTTTCCAGAATGTTTTGAAAAATAAGGGGTGGGCTTAAAGCCGGAGGGGGCTTATAGCCGCATGGTTACGGTCATCAGTCGGCTGTGGAGCAGGCAACTACAAGCTTTCTCCAACTATTGCGATCTTGGGCAAGCGAAACAATTTTGTTTGGCTGCAGCATCCCTTCAGCATCTCCCAGGAGGTGCTGGACATACTGCAAGGACAGTGTGTGCGGCCCTCCCAGTTTCCTCTTCCAGTTATGGTATGTACATCCCAGTATTTCAATTGGGGGGGGAGACTTCATCATGTTCTTATATCAAAATATTTCCTTTGTCTTCCACCCCTGCTTCTAAGAATCAGTCACGTCTCTTTCACAACAACCAATACTCACATTTTTACAGAAAGCTCTTCTTCTTCTTCTGTCTTTTGTGCGTCTTCTTCGGGGTCTTCTGATAAGTCAGCCATCAGCATATAGGCCTTGTCTAATATCCATGCTTGCAAGGTATACAACCAATACTCACATTTTTACAGAAAGCTCTTCTTCTTCTTCTGTCTTTTGTGCGTCTTCTTCGGGGTCTTCTGATAAGTCAGCCATCAGCGTATAGGCTTTGTCTAATATCCATGCTTGCAAGGTATACAACCGACTTTTCTTAGGAGACTGGTTTACAGTACCTATACAAACAAACAAGATTTTTGAGTTACTTAAGGTGGTACTACACCCCTTGATAAATTTGTGACTATTTTTGCATTTTTCTCCAAAATAATAACACGCTGGTAACAAAAGTTATGTATATTATAGGGGCAAGGAATCCAGTTACTACACTGGAATTTAAGTGACTCAAAACAAGTGGTACGTTATTTATGATAAGAAAAGAGGTATCGCTAGAATGTACATCATTTCTTAACATATATCTTGAATCACTGAAATTTCATTAAAGTAATTGGATTCCTTACCCCTATAATATACATTTAACTTTTTTACCAGTGTATAGTTATTTTTTGAGAAAATGCAAAATTAGTCACAAAATTTATCAGAGGGTGTAGTACCACCTTAAACATATTTTATTAGATTCAATGGGTCCCATGAGTGATTTGTTGAAAATCCAAAAAACATTGAAATGACAAACTGAGAACAGGAATTTCACAGGTGATAATTCAGTGTCGGAGGTTCGTTATGTAGAAACTATGGTTTGCTATGTCGAATATGAACTAAGGTTCAGATGAAATCTGTACACCTCCTATGGAAGACATGACCTTAATCTTCCACACAGGGAGTGTAGATTTCAAATGGGGCCTATACCTGAATGGATGACTCCATTTGAAATCTACACTCCCTATGTGAAAGATTATAATTAAAACGGAGATAAAAAGATTTTATCGCGTCTGACGTCATCTGTCAATCAAATTCGAGCACGGTTTGTTTACAAGTGTCGCGATGATGACTTGCTGAACGCGGTGGTATAACCAGGTGCCTTATTGTTAATTTTGCACCTTCAAACATGCAAACCATCTCAAAAGTTAGGCCTTTATAGTAGGAAACTTTCTTTCGCGAAGACACCATGTCACAATGCCTAAAAAAGCTGTTTTTTGCTTTGTAAAAGTACATAATTTTTCGCCATTTGCTGCTATTCCTTTTCTCCGATCAGCACCAGATAGATCGGTCTTCCTTTTGGCGCTATTAAGGTTACACGAAGAAAGCGTATAAAAATGTATAAAAGGCGTATAAAGTTGTTCTCTAAAACCGCGTTTTTCTCAGCAATCAAATATCGCAGTGAGTCAAATGTTGGTGCATGGGCGTATCTTAACATTATTTTTGTGTCTTTATACAAATCTTATGAATCCGTTTGAAAATCCTTCGTTTAAATCATTTTTACGCACCGTGTTCACAAGATCAAAAACACGTTCCATGCAGTTTTTTTCAAATATTTGCTCCGTATAAAAATACGCCGAGTGATTGTTTTCTCCTTTTTTGTATTGAACTACAAATCGACCAAAGAAATAATGTTGCCATGGGGAAGAACCAAAAACAGTACCGATTAAATTTTATTAGCCCGTTTTTGGGAACAATTTTCGAGAATCTTGTACCACAAAACACTGTTATGTTACATTATCGATATCTGGATTGTGGAACATTAATTTTGATTTCTAACTGCCTACATTATTTCTCAAAAGTATGTCGATTCCTTTCCCATTTGAATTTCACTCCAAATTTAAGCTACTTTTGCAAAAATCGAGGTTTTTCGCCATCGATACCTCCGACATTTACAGCGGTGATGAGATTGTTTATCATAAGAGCCTGGTATGCACTATTCGATAATAGTCAGTTTGAGATCAATCGATTTCACAGATCACTCAGTAGCTTAATCGGTTAGCGCTGGGCTCACGTTCGACTATATAATACTATAGTTTTGAGCTGGAAAACTTTGGTGCGTGTTCGAGTCCCTGTGTGGTCCATTCCATCTATTTTATTTTATTTTTCTCTCACTTTTTTTTTTTTTCTTGTTCGCTTCTTTCTTTCTGACTGCAGTGATTGATGGTTTTTGCCCTTTTTTTTTTTCATTATATAATTCAGGAATTTTTAGGCTATACTAGTCTAGGCGCGGCTTATGAATATATTTTTACAAATTAGATTAACAAAATATTGGTTGTTGGTTTTGTTACTGTTGTTGTAGTTATTGTTGTAGGCCTATATATTGCATAATCAGGGTATAAATAGGCATACTAGGGCTATTATAGCCTATAGAAGCATTTGATTTATTTCACGACAGATATCATCCAGGATCATTTTAAAATTGAAAATTTAGAAAATCCAAAGGAAAATTGCGAAAGCGGCTGCCCACAATCACCCCCCATATCAGCCCATATGGTCCTATCATGGTCGCCCCTTCCCTATCCCTGCAACATATAGGATGACTCACGAGCAGCGGTTTGTCCGTGTTCTAGTTCAGATTGATACACTATTGTACGCGTGAGTTCATTCTTTTCTGCATGGCTGTTTCCATTATTAACTTCCGCCCCTCTGGAATCAAGCCTTGAAAATCAATTGCATTTAACCTTAACCTGTGTATACCAATCAAGGATCGTAATTGACAGTGACATCAGGTGCGATAAAATCTTTTTATCTCTGTCTTTAATTATAAGGTCATGTCTTCCATAGGGTGTATGGATTTCAACTGCATTAGCCCAATGCATTTGTAACATGTTATTACTGCAAAATAAACATTAACTCACAAGGGTACTTTAGAAGATACTGCCAATTCAACATGGCAAAATTCAACTGAATTTTGAAGACGAAAAGCAAAACAAGGAGCAACATTGGCATAAAAACAATATTTTGGTATGCTATAAAAAGCTTATGCAATAAGGAATTCAAACCTGGATTATCTCATAGAGACATTTTGTCAACTATAATGCTCTGCGTGCTATCCATGCGCTTCAACAGAAAAAGTTGAAGTTTTGAAATATTTTCTCAAAATATCAAGAGCTATCTTAAGAACTACTGAACCATAACTAGGCTTGTTTGTACTCATTTTAATGCATTTTTCATGCTGATTCCAAATATGGTAATGAAAAATTACAATTCTGAAATTTTTGAAATTTTAATTTTTTAATTGTTTATTTGTCGTCTGCAATTGACACCCGCGTAGAGAGAGTTAAGCTCATTTTGTTATAGCAGCTCACATTTATGCCCATTTATGCACACAGATCACAAAACATAGTTCTTCCCTTTGTGAGCACTATAGATGCAAACATGGTTTATATAGTCTGAGATGTCCTAAAGTCTTAGTCAATGGGCTATATATTTCCATTTAAGAAAAATCTTCATATGTTTTTCTAATAGAATTGTCGTAACTATTTTTAACTCTCTCCATGCTGGTGTCGACTGCAGACAACAAATAAAAAATTTTTTTTAAAATAAAAATTTCAAAAATGTCAGAATTGTAATTTGTCATCACCATATTTGGAATCAGCATGAAAAATGCAAGAAAATGAGTACAAACAAGCCTAGTATTGGTCAGTGGTTCTTTAGATAGCTCTTAATATTTTGAGAAAATATCTAAAAACTTTGATTTTTTATGTTGAAGGCTATGGCTAGCATGCAGAGCATTAACATACTTCCCTGTACATGACTTAACACATATCTTCCACAACTGGGGGTCATGGAAGTTACCCAATGTCTATTCTATTTGAAACCCATACTCCCTCTGTGGACAACTTTAGCTACATCTTCCACAGGGGGAATGTGGATTTCATATGGAATAGCCTACCTACCTGAATCAGTAAAATCCACATTGGCTGCCTCCTCACACACATCAACAGAACCGCCGCCCTCAACACTGTTCTGACGCCTAGCAAACAAAACATTATAGTGAATTAGTCCCCTGCGGGGTAACATAAAAATCCTACATATCCTGGACTGACTCGACCTATCCGGACCCACAGTGGACGGATTTTCCTAGTTCTTTTTTATATTTCTAATGTTTCTACATAACATAATATAAAAATCTGTCATTGAAATACATCTTCTTTATCAAGATCTTAGAGTAAGTTTACATTCATTTTCATTTCATTCGGCTGCGAAGCAGGCGACTACAAAGTTTCTCCATGTACTACGATCTGAAGCCAAAGTGGCAATGGCATCTGGCAGTAGAAAGTTGTCGAAATCCCCCAACAGTTTTTGCACATAAGACAAGTAGGATGTTCTTTGCCTTCCAGGTCTTCTTTTACCTTGTAATGGGGTGTAGAGAGCATATCTTCTGCATGGTTCATCTTCCTGCATTCTCAGGATATGTCCCAGGAATCGTAAGTAAGTAAGTAAGTTTACAATACCCTACGTACCTGATCTTGCTAGTCTTTCTGCCATGCTTCTACAGTGTTGCATTAAATCTGGTATTGAAATATATCGTCTTATCAAGCTCTTAGAGTAAGTTTACATTCATTTTCATTTCATTCGGCTGCGAAGCAGGCGACTACAAAGTTTCTCCATGTACTACGATCTGAAGCCAAAGTGGCAATGGCATCTGGCAGTAGAAAGTTGTCGAAATCCCCAACAGTTTTTGCACATAAGACAAGTAGGATGTTCTTTGCCTTCCAGGTCTTCTTTTACCATGTAATGGGGTGTAGAGAGCATATCTTCTGCATGGTTCATCTTCCTGCATTCTCAGGATATGTCCCAGGAATCGTAAGTAAGTAAGTTTACAATACCCTACGTACCTGATCTTGCTAGTCTTTCTGCCATGCTTCTACAGTGTTGCATTAAATCTGGTATTGAAATATATCGTCTTATCAAGCTCTTAGAGCAAGTCTACAATATCCTACATACCTTGCCCTTGCTAGCCTTTCTTCCATGCTTCTACAATGTTGCATCAGGTCGTCATTCTTCTGTTTTTCCTTATCCAAATCTTTGAGTAAGGTTATCAGGTCTTTGTTCTGCTTGTATTTGTTGAGTTCACTTGCTGAAAGAAAAAAGACAAAAATATAAATTTGTTTTGCATATCGTCACCCTCATAACAAAACTGCCTTTAGTCATTCTTACATGTTTATCATTTGCAATTTTGATTTTCTTAGTAATAAACCCATAATTAATCAAATTTCTAGCCGTATTAATCTTCATTAACTTGTGGAATACATCTCTGTGATGTATTCCACAAGTTAATTAAGAATGCGGCTGGAAATTTGATAATGGGGTTATTGCTCAGAAAATCAAAATTGCAAATGAGAAACCTGTAAAAATGACTTGGGCAGTTTTGTTAAATGAGGGTGACGATTTATGACCTGTGGTTACGGAGTTATGTGCCCAAATGTGTTGAAGGTTGCCCCTATTTTCAAATAATTTGGACCAAATAGTTACATCTAGTCAATCACGCTGTACTGTACATGTCGTCATATGCAACGTTGGGTTATTCCAGTTGAAATCTGTATACCCCACACACCGTCGACGTCCTATACGATAAATATAAATTTAATACTCCGTTGGTGAGCGAAGGGCGAGTGGTAGTGAGCGACAGGCGAGTGGTATTTCACTGTACGCTAGAAAAGGAGTTCTATCTGATTGGCTAGCAATCGATCGCTTAGGTCGCTCAGTAGTCAACTACAAACTCATGCATTCAATTCGATTGAAATCGATTATTCTATTATTGACGAAGATAAAGAGCGTGATAGTGTGTCAATAATGTACATTGTATTGCACCTGGCTTTACCAGCATTCCTTTATAAAATAATTTTCTCAAAGAGTTGAATATTATCAAAATTTTTACCCAGGATTTCAAATTTTTACCCGCAAATTGCAGTTAAACATATCCACAGCAAAATACGGTCCTCACTAATTAGTACATTTAATTTCCAGTTAGTACATTTAAACGAAACCTGTGATTTACGTGACAACAAATAAAATTTTCTTACAATAGAAATATCATATGGGATACTGATATGGTAGGCCGCAACCGCCACAACGTGGAGCTGCTACGCGTAGCTGACTTTTTGTTCCGTGGAGCCAAATTGACCAATCATGTTAGAGTTTTTCATTACTCGGAGGTAAAACTGACCAATCAAGTACGACTTACTCATTACGTGAAGCGAATTTAGTCATTAAGAATTTGCCAGACGAGCTTCACGTAGTTGCAAGATATCCTCGGTCACGATAGTTATGATTCAAAAAGTAATTTATGAAAAGTACGAACCGACTTATTATTAAGATGGACATGCACTCACAAGAAACTCATACAGTATTGTACACAACTATATAGCTAGGCAGAGTGGTGGTAAACCATGCACACAATTCTGCGATCTGCAGTGTATCGCCGGGAGCTGATTTGTACATCTTTGCGGCGTGGCCTGCGGAATTCGACCTTCAGCAAACCAGTTGGATTTACTTTATATACTAGTAGTAGGCCATACATACTGTAGTTACGGTACTGCCCGTTTTCCTATACACAATACTTAGTGCGCTCACCATTGACGCGTGACCTAGTGTATGTTAGAAGTATTATGCCATTGCCTATATGACGTCACTGTGTAAAAAATAACCAGTCAATATTTAAAGTATTCTCTGAAATTCTAGAAAATATAGTTTTGTAACATTTCCTAAATTTTTAGCTAATTTAGGTGTTTGGAAATATTGGTACTTTTGTGTTTTAGGAAGGATATGTAAACGACAGATAACACCAAAAAATATGAACAAATTATTTCTAAACCGTGTTAAGTCTGCAAACCATTATGCTTCTCATTTTCAAGAACGCTGGTTAACAATAAGCAGACTATTGTCTCATTTCGTAAACAAAAGCCCAGACAGTATTGTTACCTTGCGTTAAGCTTTATAATCATTCACCCAACTGAAACTATAATACCAGCTCATTGTTCATTGCACAGGTAAAACAGACACAAGTGCAGTGTGTATTTAACCAGAGAAGATCTGATGTAACATAGTTGAGCTGTTTTCATTCAGTGTTATCTTGGTTTAATAGCTTTTAATGGGGTTTAAGTCCTTCAAAGGTCGTGGTGAATTCTACTGTAGACATGACTGCATCATGATTATTTTAAAGTCAACAACATTCAACAATATGATCACCGTGATAGTATGACAGTATCAGTACCGTGGGTGTCAGTGATCCTGGCCTGACACAGTAGACAAACAAACAAACACGCCACACACATGGCACATGCATGCAAGGTAACATTGACTATACACTAATCAAACAATGGTATTGATCCTGTACAACTGTTTGTGGTTTATTTACATTCGATTCATTTAAAATCCACATAGTAAACATTAATTTTGGCAAGAGTTTTCTCTCTCTGGAGCGATGATGCATCAACTGGCTCCAGCGTAATGAAAAGATCTAACATGATTGGTCAATTTAGCTCCATGAAGTTTAAAAGTAAGCTACGGCGTAGCAGCTCCACGTTGTGGCGGTTACGGCCAGCCATATACTGATCATGCGAAAATCGTAAAACATAGAATAGAAACAGTGTGGCGGCTCTCAAAATCTCAAATTGTATGCATAGCATGATAGCCTGAGTCGCACGGCCTATCTCGAACAAAATAGCTCAAAATCACCATGCGTAGTTGTTGAAAAACGTGAGGATTTATCGTACTACCACGGCAATTTTTAACACGAAGATATAGGGATGATGACGGTGTGCCCCATTACCCCCTATGGAAGACATGACCTAAATCTCCCACACAGGGGGATGTAGTTTGATTTCAAATTGATTCTCCCATTAAGGTAACCCCATTTGTAATTCGTGTGGGAGATTAAGGTCATGTATTCCATAGGGGGGTTTATAATGAATTTCAACTGGAATACCCTATTTTGGAGCAGACGACACTGAATCGGTGGCCCCATTTGAAATTCACACTCCCTGTGTAGGAGATTAAGGTCATGTCTTCCATAAGGGGAGTATAGATTTCAACTGGAATAGTCCATCACATACTCACCAAGTCCTTGATTCTGTATTAGGAATACACCCAAATGCATTAGGAATACACCCAAATGCATTAGGAATACACCCAAATGCATTAGGAATACACGCAAATGCATTAGGAATACACCCAAATGTATTAGGAATACCCCCAAATGTATTAGGAATACCCCCAAATGTATTAGGAATACACTCAAATGTATTAGGAATACACCCAAATGTATTAGGAATACACCCAAATGTATTAGGAATGCACCCAAATGTATTAGGAATACACCCAAATGCATTAGGAATACACCCAAATGCATTAGGAATACACGCAAATGCATTAGGAATACACCCAAATGTATTAGGAATACCCCCAAATGTATTAGGAATACCCCCAAATGTATTAGGAATACCCCCCCCAAATGTATTAGGAATACACCCAAATGTGACATGATCAGGGAAATGAGTCACATAGGCCCTGGTCGAAAATGAGTTTTACATATTTTTCTAAAGAGGACATTCAGAGCTTTCAGAAACTGAAAACCCTGTCTTGATATGACATTTCTTTAAGAAGTTACATCAATTGATCAGTCGCTGAAAACAATAAAAAACAAAAGAATTTCAACACTTTCTTTGCCAATATCTCAAAATCAATATTAGCGACATCCGACTCATTTCCCTTGATCGTGTCACAAATGCATTAGGAATACACCCAAATGTATTAGGAAATAGGAATACACCCAAATGTATTAGGAATACACCCAAATGTATTAGGAATACACCCAAATGTATTAGGAATACACCCAAATGCATTAGGAATACACCCAAATATCCCATCCCATACTCACCAAGTCCTTGATTTTGTATGGTGACTTCCATAAGCTGTTCCTGAAGGTTTTGCAATTGCAACTCATATACAGCTCTCTCACTGTCATCCCATCCTTGGCTGCTTACAGTGAATGTGGACATTGCTGATGGGTGGCGCTGTGGAGGGGTTCCCATGGCAACCGATTCTGATGACTGTGATGGCAGATTTTCCAGATCCTGATAACAGTAAGTTAAGGGAGTATAAAACATTTTGTCCAAACTTGTTTTGTCCAAATACAGTTGGCCTAATGTTGCTTTATCCCCAATACAATTCATCCAAAACAATTTGTTCCACATAAACTTTTCTGATGAAATGTTATTTTGGCCTCACATTTTTCTTTCTGTTGGCCAAAAATATGTGGGATAAAGAAAGGTTTGGACCAAAATAAAGGGGGACAAAATATGGTTGGCTGCAACTCAGTTGGACTACAATAGGCTACATATGTAGTTTGGATCAAAGTCCATCAGATCAATTGTTTTTGGATGAAATCAGTTGAAGCATTGTTGTCCCCACAGTGTTTCAATATCATTATGAAAATGTTATTCATACAGGTAAAATACAAATGTTTTGTGGTCAGTTGCATGTGATCCACAACATGCTCATCTATCAGGGCACAGTTTTTTAACCCCAATAGGGTAAATACGCCTATTCTCGGTCACTTAAGAAACAACCCGCTCTATTTCTTGTGTAAATAATTATAAAAGTTAGCTATATGGGAACGTGTATTCCCCACAACATCCGGTTTAACATACCCTGCATGACATCTTCCATTGAACTTGTATTGGAAGTACAAGGGCAAAAGTTCAAAGTTGACGACAACGCCTATTCTCGGTCACTAAACTCCTATTCTCGGTCACCGTATAGTTTTTCTATACCTATTCTCGGTCATTCTCTTTGGAAGCCTGGTTGATCGGTATGATGCGGTTTTGATAACTTAAACGCATAATAAAAATACGCGTGCAGTATTCTCAGATATATTGACAAGGGCGATCCTTTCAAAAGCGGTTTTTTGGCAAAATTTTTCGTACCATCCGATCGGGGTCCGAGGTGGTCCTATTTTGTGGGGCGCACAGCGGAATGCGGTGGCACGCCCGACTAGTCCAGGAGCAAGATCACACAGGGCCCTAAATAAGGAGTTCGTTCACCCCACTACATACAAGGTTTGACACCATAGGTAGAGTATGGACCCTCTAGATCACTGCTAGGTAGGCAGTGGTCTCAAATTGTGGTAACACTTTTTTTACAGGTCATTTTATACATGGACGTATAATCACATAAAATCACAAAAAATAGGGCAAAATTAAGGGGTAGGGGAGATATAAATCCCCATAACTCAACTTTTACTTATAATAATGAATTTATTTTGGTATGACTATGTAGTTAATTGATTGTTCTAACTTTCTAGTATTATTTGAAAGCAAACCTAGGTTTCATTAGATCATGATTGGAAGTGGCCAGTCCATACACTAGTGGAAAATCAGATTTTTCACAACAATGCGTAGGGTGGGTGTTTTTATGGCACTGGCTTCAAATTTTACTATTGTGCCAATTTCTATTTTCAAAATTAATTAAGCTCCATTTTTTAATTTTGTTTTTAATATCAAGCATATCTATCATGTCTAAGCAAACATTGATGTTCTGGTTCAAATATTTATATAAGTGCATGTTTGCGTGCATGTTGGTTTGTGTTGTGTAGGTTTGGGGTAGGTGGGGTGTGTATGTGGGGGTGGGAGTGTATAGGGTTCGGGGTTGGGGTGTTTTACATGTCTTTTAAGACACGTAAAACACCCCAACATATTAAAATATGTCACTCAGCTGAACTATATAAGTTCCATTAACAAAATTTGTTTGGTAAGTTACCATTCATATAATATTTTGAATATTTATATGTGCGGGGTGAGATTAACCACTGCTTGTCAGGAAAATAGACTGAAAATGTAAAAAATAGTTACCTTTCCACATGTAGCAGCGTGTGTAACAATATTAAGGGGTAGGGGAAATATAAACCATCATAACTCAACTTCAACTCATGATAATGAATTCATTTTGGAATTAATATGTAGCTAATTGATTGTTCAAATGTTTTAGTATTATTTTAAAGCAAAACAAACATTATTTGTCAGGTAGATAGACATAAAATGTGAGAAAAGGTTATTTTTTCATGTATAACCATGTCAAATATGGTATTATTAAGGGTTAGGGGAAATACAAACCACCATAACTCAACCTTTACTCATAATAATGAATACATTTTGGTATCAACATGTAGCTAATTGATTGTTTTAACTTTCCAGTATTATTTTTAACAGAAAAACCATCAGGTCTACATAAAGTGTGAACAAATGTTAATTTTCCAATGTGTAACAGTGTAAAATATGACAATATTAAGGGGTAGGGGACATACAATCCAACATAACTCGATGTTTATTCATTATAATTTATTCATTTTGGCATCAATACATAGCTATTTGGTTCTTGTAATCTTTTAAAGCAAAATGACCATTAGTTGTTAGCTGTATAGACTTAAAAATGTAAAAAAAATATCCATTTTTCAAGTGTATAAGCGTAAAATATGACAATATTAAGGGGTAGGGGGACATACAAATCACCAAAACACAGGTCTTACTGATGAAAATGAATTCATTTTGGTAACAATATGTAGTTAATACATGTAGATAGTTCCAACTTTCTATTATTATTTTAAAAGCAATTAAACCATTAGTTGTCAGCTAGATAGACATAAAATATACGAAAATGTTAATATTCCATGTCTAACAGCGTAAAATATGACAATATTAAGGGATAGGGGACATTGAAATCACCAAAACTCAAGTTTTGAGGATGAAAATGAATTCACTTTGGTATCAATATGTAGCTATTTGATTGTTCTCATTTTCTAGCATTATTTTAAAAGCATTTAAACCATTAGTTGTCAGGTAGTTAAACATAATATATGAGAAATATGTTAATATTCCATATCTAACAGCATATGACAATATTAAGGGGTATGGGACATACAAATCACGAAAAACTCAAGTTTTGCTGATGAAAATGAATTCATTTTGGTATCAATATGTAGCTAATTGGTTGTTCTAACTTTCTAGTAATTATTTTAAAAGCAATTAAACCATTAGTTGTCAGGTAGATAGACATAAAATGTGAAAAAAAGGGTTAATTTCCATGTGTAGCAACATAAAATGATAACAATATTAAGGGTAGGGGACGTACAAATCACCAAAACTCACGTTGTACTGATGAAAATGAATTCATTTTGGTATCAATACCACTGCAGATCGATCAGTGGCGTAACTACTGGGGGGGGCAACATACCTTAGGGGCGCCAAATTGACCAATTTAGCATCCAAGCGATGAAAGTCAAAATTTTTTGCGTTACGGGCACCTAAACAGCGCCCTCACAAATTTCAGCCGACAATTTTGCCTCCTTACCAGTTCGGCCTTGATATTATTCGACAGCCTGTCACTAATTCACAATCGATTTGAAACATTTATTGAATAGATTTTTTTAATGTTGAGGTCCTACTCTATTGTTCCCATAAAAACAAGCACGATTCACTTGAATTTAGTACCCACGAGAGGCTGATACATTTTGCTCAGGCGCTAGTTTTAACCGGAACTATACAAGGTTACACCAAATGCGGAAGGATTTAGTGTTGTGCCCCCTTGAAGAATAGCACAATAGCGCTAATAGCACGGTATAAGGTCTAGTCATTTTAAGAATAGCACAATTATAGCGCTAATAGCACCCCTCCAAGTGTACAAGAATTATTATTGCGATAATAAATAACATTATTGCGATAATAACGCGCTATATGCCGCCTAAGGCCAAAACAATTTCCAGAGCACAATAGCACTAATAGCACGCTAAAAGGCCTAACCATTTTAAGAATAGCACCATAGCGCTAATAGCACGCTATAAGGTCTAACCATAAGAATAGCACAACAGCGCTAATAACACCCCTCCAAGTAATAGGAGAACTCAAAAATAGCATAACCATGATAACTGCGCTAAAATTAACATTTAAAGCTATTTTTAATGTCCCTAATGGTTTTTTCTAAGTCTTCAAAAAATAACACTGTTAATTGCACAGATAGCATATCCATGAAAATAGCAGTGCTATTTGTGCTAACATGTATATAAAGTAATGACAAAATTGCGCTAATAGCACGTGTAGGCACGAGGAGATAGTGTATGTAATCTGCGCAAGTCAGTTATAGCGCCTTTCTCGGTCCAGGGCAGGAACCATTTTTGCCGCCAGAAATGTGACATTGTTGACCCAATTTTTCCGACCGAAAAAGCTCGAAAATACGACAGGTTAGGGGATGGGGTAAGGGGTAGAGGAGGGGAGGGGCGGGCGGTCACAAATAATTTCTCCTCGCTCATTTGTATTCGACAAATGGCTATAGGCCTAATTTAAGCCTGCAGAGCAAAATGCAACACTTCTCATGTGCTCATGCATAATCATTTGTAGGACACATTGCAACAACAATGTCAACATAGCTCATACTTGGGAACACTGACCGAGAATAGGAATACCAGCGGAATTCGTATGCCTATTCTCGGACACCCCTGTTTCTATGGGAATTTACATAAACACGACACCAATCATTTGCTATGGTGTTATTTACGATGCAGGTGGATCAACTTGTTAAAATTACAGCTTTAAAATGCATGTACAATTTCGCATCACTGATTATATTACAATATCCCTCTTAAATAGCGTCATTATTTTTTTTAAATGCAGATATTTCAGGTCAGCATACAATCTCAAAATCTATCATTTGAGGTGAACTGTGATGCCGTGATATTAAAAAGTCACCAAAACCTGCAGCACCGTGCATGCGGCTAAATGATTAGATTCGGAAGACACGGCTGAAATTAAAGCAACAATCGTCAGCGGTTGTTCAAATCGCTAACTGACCGAGAATAGGCGTGTGACCGAGAATAGGCGTATTGACCCTACATTTCATTTGTACATTCTTTGAATGACCTTTGAAAATTTGGGTACACACACTCATACTCTGCAACTTGAGGTCAAATTATGCACTTTGATTGTTTGATTGAGGTTATTGAACTATGCCATTGGGATGAGGCCATTGTGGTCCACAGTGTTTGAATCTAGTCTTTACATGTACTAATTACATTTATACTGAAAATAATTTTGTTTTTTACATGTATAAATAAAGAAGACGATATCTGTGATGCGATCAAACAAATTGAAGTCATTTGTCGAGCAAGCAAAATCAAAACTCAGTTGTCAATTGCATTACATACTTACGCCATTTCACAGCTTCATTTTGATGAAACCCCAATCATAATAAGGCTTACGCTTCCAGAGATATGGCCATTTGTTGTTCAGAACAATAAAATATATAAGAAGTTGAATACTCTCAAAATCAATATCAGCAATAAACAAATCAGCTAGCTTGATCGTATCACATTTGACATTGTACGTATCTGGCATCTGGACCACTTGTTGACTATAAATAAAGGATAAATTGAGATCTGACTAACCTTTTTGCCAGACGCACTCTTCCCATCACTGCTACCTTGACTACTCTCACTCAATTTCCGAGTGGGGGCGCCATCATCTAGTATTTCATACGACTTCTCATCGCTACTAGACCACTCCTCACCATCATCTGTGTGGACTTTGCCTGACCTGTCACTCTCTTTGTGTTTGTCGGAGCGGAATTTGCCTCTGAGATGAGCTCTAAAATCCATGGCGTGAATGGGATGTACTGAGCTGATTTAACAAACAAATAGAGAGAAATGATTGATATCTTTAGGCTCAAAAAACAAACAACAAAACTGTTGAAAAAAATAAAATAAATGCTGATTTTTATAGCACTTTATGCCGTTAACAGCCTCAAAGTGCTTTACATTTATTCTGCCATTAGGCCCTTCGCACTTGATTATTAGTTTCCTGTTTACCGCCTGCGTCCAAAATTGAAAATCTCAAAATAATTAATTATTTTATTTTTATTTGTAATTTTCTCCTTTAAAATAACTTTCAACTATTTCTACTTGCCATTTTCTGACTTTAATAATATCAACAATAATGATGAATGAACAAAGAGTACAACTCCACCTTCACTTATTTATAAAATCAAATATTGTTGTGAAATAATTAAATGCCGCTCTAGTCAAAGCGAGTCAATAGTTGCTTGTAATAGTTCAAACTAAATAAAGAAAATAAAAGATAATTAATAATTAATAATTAAAAGTCACCTCGTCCCTTTTTCCAAATCTTCAACAGGAAACTAATAATCAAGTGCGAAGGGCCTTATTAGAACATGTCGGAACCATGTTTGCTGCCTACAAATGGCACAGGGTTCATCAGTACAACGACTGTGACTGCCCCTAACAGCTTCCCATTGCACCTGGGTGGGGCGAGGCAAGCGAGGCAAAGCGCCTTGCCCAAGGGTGCAACACGGTGGTGGAACAGGGACTAGAACCCACACACATCGAGCAAGCTTTCAGATTATGAGTCCAATGCCGTAACTACTGAGCCACCGTGTCCTCATACGGGCAGACGGACTTGCCAAGTAGGGTCAGTAGGTCAGTCCACATTTTCAATTTTTTTTGTGTGTGGAAGATGCTGGAGGGTAAGCATCAGTAATTGATCTTGTGTGCTGGTGTGTTGTTTGTACAGTTTACCCTGACTGCTCAGTGCTCATATCAATTTCAACAACTCTTCCTATACTTTTGTACAGGAGCCAACCGTTGTTAATCCATGATGAATCCACACTTTTACAGTAAGCGTATACGTGAATGCCAGCGTGAGCGCGTAAAATTTGTCATGTCTGGAATCTGTGTGCGTATCACGCATACAAGTTGAATTCAGTATTTTGGGAGTATCGGATAAAGATTGCCGTTTTATTCAGTTTTATTGCTGATATCAACAAAAATCACCGATGTTTTTTTTTTGACTGTCAATGATTAACTGACATTCCTCATGAAATAATCATGTGAATTATATGATCTTTTGCTTGTTTTCGTTGTTGAAAGGAATTCAATCATGTTTCACCGTTGTTCATCACCGATTAACAACTCATGGCGGCAGCGTCTGCCTCGCAGAGCAGCGCAGACGCATTGTTGTTATGTCGGTGATGAACAATGGTGAAACATGATTGAATCCCTAAAAGTACCAGACTTGAGTTCTGTTTATCAGGGACAGTCTGTGTAGCTCAGTGGTGCTGTTAGAGCATCTGCCTGCAGTTCAAGTCCCTGCACAGGCAGATATGTCCTGAGTTTTTTCTCTGGTTTATCTGTTATCATGTTATATTCCCATTGTAATTTCATTTTGCTAGTGTGTGATGCGTGGTTCTTCTTTCCCCTGTATATTGTAAGCCCTTTGTTTCTCTTATTAATCCAGGGTGTCACGTTATTTTTCTTGACCACATAAGATGGAATCTTCTTCCATCACTGTCATGAGGGCTGATTCCTGGTGTCATTGAAGTACTCGCAGAGGTAACCATCAGTGTTGGAAAAAGGATTTTTTTATGCATAGCAAAAGTTGCTTTCATTACTTTTCTCTTGGTACATTCACATACTTCAGCATGTAAGTCTATGGCTTTAAAATTTAGCGAATTGATAAAATTGTGTAGCATATGGTCATTTTCACGGTAAAGGGTGTAACTTTGGATTTTTAACATTTTGATCCGTAGTTTTCTAATAAAGCCACAGAATTCCATGATTTTTGGCCACATAAGTCATCTAGTTAGCAGCTACCTTGGGTAGCATAATCATCTTCGGGAGTTACTGCGTTCAGTTTTAGCAGGCTTAAATGTACCTAATATTGCCATTTTGAAAACTGTAAAAAACAGTAACATTTTGTAAAACCCTGTGTTTTCTTCAGTTAGTTCATGGATAATTTTTCTTATCCTGAAAGTACAGTCATATGTTCAGTAAACACTGCCACATTAGATTTAATTGTGAACAGCCCTGTATTTTTGAGAACCGGACTTGATATTTGTCGTTTCGAGGCTTCATTTTCCGTTAACAATTGTTAACAAACTTTGTGGGTATAGCTTTGGTTCATAATTCTTGGTTATTTCTTCACTTCTTCTTGATTCATAACAGTTGATATCTTAACTTGAAATGGGTAACAAAAATTAGTTGATTTGCAAGCTTTTAAAATTTTTATAAAATCTTGACTTCAAAGAGCCGATTTTCCGTTAACTTTTTGAAGCCTCCGAAACAAACTGTTCAGCAAGCTTGGGCAAATATAAATAAAAGAGCTCATCCAATCTATTTATCAAAATGTAGCAAAGTAGATCCTCAAGTCACTTGTTTTTAAATCATGGAGATATATATCACCGTTTGAAAATGGGACCCAATACAAACTTTCCGTTAACAATTGAAGCCTCCGAAACAAATGAAGCCTCCGAAACAACAGTAAACTTAATTATCATCTATGCATATCTAAATTGGTATGTTCCATATTGATATCTGCATTGTAATTGTTGCATGATATGTGCAGAATGTCATAAATTTAAAAAAAATTGATATTATGGTTAATGCTTGAAAAATATACTGATATCCAAGAAAGCCCGTTTGGAGGCTTCACATGCAAATAACACCATACTTAACAAATGGGTGAAAAAATTATCATGTTATAAATCTGCAATATCTGCCGCATAGAATCATTGATTCAATACACACAAGAAAATAACAGCTTAGATGATCCCAACAGTGTTGTTTTCAAAAAAACTACTTCTGCCATGTTTAACCATTGTAAACATGAAGCCTCCGAAACAAAAAAATGACTTGCTGTGATAATTTAATTTTTGTCACAACTGAAATTCAATACTTAGAAGCAAAGCATGAAAATTGGTAATTGTGATATTTTTTACCTATTTTTCATGTCAACTTGTAGTAGTTAGCCAAATATTTTACTTTTATGATCACCTGTGTTGTTAACTGAAGCCTCCAAACACAAATCGCTTGAATTGCCAATTCTAAAAATAACTCCAATTTCTGTGAAACTTGGCTGGGAGGTTCCTTTCATCAAGTAGTATTTGTACATGAAGTTAGACATTTAAATTATTTTAGGAACCCAATTAAAACTTAAAAAATATGTTTAAGGTTGGGAAATTTCCATTGCAAATGACCCTTGATGTTAAAAATTTTCAAAATTGCAATTACAAACATAGCAAAACATGGTATAAAATTTAACTTATATCTGTTGACTTACTTTGGAATGGGATTTCACATGTATTCCAGCTTTCATGTCATAATTTTCTGAGCTTATGTAAAATACATTTTTCTTAGATTTTAACCAAAATGTTATGGAAATGTCAAATTTTTATCAGAAATCAAAAGGTTTAAGCCTTGAAACACTATTTTACTGGAATTTAAGTTGCTTCTATGCATGATTACAGTAAACAGAAACATATTTAAGTGGTTTGAAATTTTGACCCTAAAAATCAAAAGTTACACCCTTTACCGTGAAAATGACCATATTGCTTTGCAATCGTACTGTATCGTCGGAAACTGAATTTCCTCACTGATGCCCTCGCATTCCGCAAAGCAAGCGTTGCATTAGAGAATATTTTGAACAAGCATGCAAGCCTACATCATCATTGTAGGTATAACAGGCAAACCTTAGTTAACGCATTTGCTAGTCAGCCAAATTGTTCCAAATTTAAATATAATTATTATAATACAAATTTTACATAGAAAATTAAAAGGAAAATTTTTCAAGGAAACCCGCATAAATTGTCTATACTTCACTTGACCCAAATATATAATTTATTTTTGTGATGAGATAATGGAATTCAGAGGGATTTTAATAGCAGTTCCATAGAAAAACTGCTCTATCATGAGACTATGCCATTTTGTTTTGCTATTGATTCATCAATCACATTCACAGAGTTCCTTTATAAGCTTGAGAAGAGGTACTGAACATGTTCACGTAACAGCCTTCAACTTATTTGCATAGAATTGGATACCAGGATCGTATTCTGATTCGTTGAACTTCTAATTAGCATACTTTTGGATACCTCCATATTTGGTAATATTACCTAATTAATTATTAACACCCCAACGTTGTTTACATAGTGACGTCATTCCTTCCTTCCTTCCATATATGTGCTTACCTCAAATGGTTGAGTATCATGCACGGGCTTTACGTGCACAGTTTTACCTATGCACGATCCTGGAACCTAGGATTGATTGCAGATATCAGAACCGGGGATGGTCCCCCTTCTCTTTTCGAATAGCTCTGACACTTAACATGCACAGGGTTTGACTCTTCCTGTACACGGGACCAACGGCTTTACGTGACTTCCGAATCACGGACGAAGCACATACACTACCTATATCTGCACGTGACAAGCAGTGTATGGGGGCGAGAAGAAATTCTTCAATTAAATTCTTCAATTAAATTTCTGAACTGAATTGAAGGATTTCTGACCATATAGGAACTTTTTGGGAGGGAAGAGAATTTTCACCTAAGGCAAGCCCAAGGTTCGAACCCTCGTCGATCGTATCTCCCGGCCGGCAGCGTAACGCCTTAACCACTCGGCCATCTCGCCCTCTTAGAGCTGATTACTTCGTCAAACAACTGTTATTGTTATATTGTGAAATGCCATATAGCTGACGTGTTAGTCCAGTATGATAGGAAAATATTTCTGATGATGACCCCATGACCATGTTCACATTGGCTAAATAAGCTGCATTTTGGCTAGAAAGGGGCGAGTCTTGTCCGCCATTTTTTGGCAAAAGGCATGTTCTTCCTCCTGGAAACCCGGAAGTGACAGCACCAGAACAAATGACGTCATTTCTGGATTTCAGCCGGGATGGTTACGTTCACGAATATGCATCAGTATTCACTCGGTTGGACATAATATTGTCCCCTTCGTACAAGCGCGCGCATAGCAACCAGCTCGAGAAAGAGGAACTGCACATGCGCACACTGGTTTGTGACGTCACCCCGACCAAGAGAATATGCATAACCGGATCTAGTTTTACTATTAAAGTAAAACATCTTTCACATTTGACAAATGTTGGCTGAATGTTTTGGATGAAGAACTTTGACAAGATGTAACTTTGTTAAGGAAAGTGCTGTGACAAAACGGTTTTCAGTTTTGGCTTTCTATACTTGTTAAAGGCTTATAATATAAAATGATGTGGTTTGATTACCAATTTGATTTCGCCTTTACATCTGCAGATGATGATCATGATGCCATGATGATCATTAGTCCGAATAATCAGACCCAGAACAAAATATTAATTTCTGACATGATCGTGTTCTGATCATCATCATCATCATCACAATCAATGATCATGTATATCTGGTTCCATACAGCAATACGCAGTATGATCATGGACATTGATAAGCTGATAACTTCATAGTCATAACACCCCTAGAACTCACCAATTTTTATAAATACAACAAGATTAATGGTTATTTCTCGCCTTTATTACATCAGAAAGTGTGTCTGCAACGAAACAAGCCCTTTTCCGTGTCCAGGCTGTGCAATATTGAACTCATGAACTGCTAAATCGGGTTCATCTGTTTTCTCCACCCCAACTTCCGGCGCCCAGATCAGGACGACCAATAGACATGGGCGGTACAATATTCAAGTAACGGTACCCGTTGGACGTTTCATTTTTGTTGTCAAGTTTCTCAGTTGAGTAAAACATAAAAAAATACATACACATCATCACGAATTAAATACAAGGTGTAAAAATTTTGCTTTTATTATGAGCAAAATTCGGTAAACTATTTTCTAATCTTTTCCCATATATTTAATACCGCTCAACCCTAAATCAAGGTCCCGGGAATTCCCCTGACCTGGGCCTGTCATGTGGTGTAGTGGATAGAGCACCGGACTCGTGATCACAAGGTTGTGAGTTCGAACCCCCACCTCTGTCGCTGCATTCACTTTAATCAATTGATAGGTCCAAGAGTAATTCTGACGTCTATACATGGTCAGCCAGCATGACTGATTAACCTAGACGTAAAACGTTTCTCATCAAATGTAACTGGTCTAACCAGCTTAGTGTAGATGCAGCTTTGTCTGTGATACTGAGTTTCCCAAGGGAAGTTACCGTAACAGAAACAGAAACAGACCTCGATCATCATGTGATTTTAATAATTATTGTGTAAACCATGCACGATTAAACGAATAGGCCTATAGCTCGTAAACAGGATTTATTGGGGGCTGATTTTGAAAAGGTGGACTGGGCGGATTTTGAAAAATTGGACCTTTTTGTAAAAAAAAAAATTGATATTTTTGTGGCTAAAATGGCCAAATATGAGGTAAATATTGTAGTGAATCGTAATCATAGTTAATAATTTAATATTAAATTTCACCTGACCCCCCTATCAGGAAAAATAAAATCACATAACCCCCCCTGTTTGATAAAGTGAAAATCACATAGCCCCCCCTACGTTTTCCCCGCCCCCCCCCCCTCCCCTGTAAATAATGAGCGGTCCCTAAATATTAAGTCGGAAAGGGGCACCAACTATAAACGGCTTTTCAGAGCCACCAACCTTTTAATGACCCCAAAAAAGTTGTACTGTAATCCGTTTGAATAGCTCTGAGCCACTAAATCATCACAAAAGCCACGTCTACTACAACAATCATCAGTAGGAAAGGGGCGTCTACTACAACAGCTCTTTTTGAAGCCATCAACTTTTTTGTAAACAAAGGGCAATCCACTTGAATGGATCTTTCCAGACTCACTGAATCATCAGTAGGAAAGGCACGCCTACTAGGCCTATAACGGCTCTTTTCAGAGCCACCAACCTTTTAGTAGACAAGGGGCAATTCGCTTGAACAACTCTTTCCAGACTCACTGAATCATCAGTAGGAAATGGGCACCTACTACAACGGCTCTTTTCAGAGCCACCATCTTTAGTAGATAAGGGACAATCTACTGGATCTATTGGAACTTCGGCTATGATATTTTAACCTAATCTGAATTATAAGAAAAATACAGGAGATGCAATCTGAAACATTTATTTATAATGCATGTTAAAATTTATTATACTCAAGGTGACAGTTATTATTGCACAATGTAATTATCTAAAATAAAATGCACCGGGTGGGCAGCTATTGCTGCAAATATCAATAATGGTGCTATGTCAGATTCTATGTGAGCCCATTCAGTGACTTACTCATCGTAAAAAGGATCATCCAAATTCAGGTTTTGGCATCTTTGTTATTATTTTCATAGATGTGCTAACATACCGTAGCCTGCTAGATGCTATAGTGGTTAAGCTGAAAGCCGTGTACTATAGACGACATTTTACACAAATCTGTAATTTCTCTTAAAGGAGTATTTCGTGATCCAAGCATCCTCTTTTTATGACATTTTTCAGTACATATCCACGAAAAAAGCTTATGCCCAAAATTTCAGTTGATTTCGATTTTGCGGTTGCGAGTTATGCATGATTATGTGTATTACACCTCTCCATAGACAATGTGTTGTAATTTCGTTCTGGTATACCAGAACGAAATTCAAATTTCACGATATCTTTGCTAAACGAATAAATCTGCAAGGAATTTTTCGTACATAAACATTATGTAGCCAGAGGTTTCCAGTGATATAAAAATCTCAACTTTTTTTGAGAAAAGTGGCCATGATGCTGTGGATCACGAAATGGCCTTTTAAGTAGAGAAATTAGCTACATATAGACCTACTTGAATGGGCTTCAACTTTGTCAATACTGCAGTTTTCTTCGTTTTGTGCCTTTTTTACTAATATACCTAATGCCAATAATGAATTAATATTCTTCACTCTTAGGCAATTATAAACAATTTTAATATTGTTACACTTACGCTGGGATCACTAAATGGGCCTTTAGGATTGATTAAAATTATGTATAAATTACACGTTAAGGATTCGTCATTAAATTTATTTTTTTAAAGGAAGAAAACAGCAGTATTGACAAAGTTGAAGCCACATTCAAGTACATATTGCATTAAATTTTTCTACCTTAACTCCATGAGAACTACCTGCCGATTGGCCAAAAAGAAGTTTTCATTATCAATTGGACCAATCAGCAACATTGTTAGAATAATTTCACCACACACAAAAATTGGGGTGAATTATTTGCAAAGCTCCATTCTGATTGGGGATGAAAATGAAGATATCATGTAATTGACCAATCAGAGGCAATGTTAGATCGGCAGGTAGTTCTGGGGGAATGTCCTTCTTTGTCTTTCGACGGTGCAAAACTGAATTTGGATGATTTTCTGAATGAGCAAATCACTGATTAGGCCTTTAGTTTGAATTTAGTCATTATGCAGACATGTAAAACTCAAGAAATCAGCTCGATATTTTGTATTCTTAAAAATCTAAAAACTAAATAAAAAATTTTAGCACTCACATTTTCATTTCCAGAACAAGGTGTGAGGGTGTTTTAATAAGGACCGTTCACAAACACTTGTTAGGGGGCCTGATGCAAAAAATTCATCGCGAACATTTTTGGGCCCCTTTACATACCTCAAAAACTTCAGGCCCCCCTTCTTGACATGAAAATTATGGGTCAACCCCATAGAAAAGCATATAAACTCAATTTTCCCAGGAAAATTTGTGGTCATTTTTTTCAGGGCCCCCCTTAAGAGGGTCCAAAATTTTCAGCCCCCTCCCTTTTTTTTGCATCCGCCCCCCTAACATGTGTATGTGAACGGTCCCTAATAATAAAGTACCTCTATAAACTATAACAGAATGGTTACAGTAATGTCAAAATATCATTTTGCAGATAAGCTTTTGTACTATATTGTACATGATTACTAATTAAATGCCCAAACCCTCGATTGTAGGGTTATGTAGGCCTAGAGATTGCACACTATTTTGAATAGCATGTTTTTATTTCAATAGCCTAGTAGGCGTACAAGAATTAATGTCTTATATCGTGAGTCCGTTTGCTAAAATAACATAACAGCATATAAGGCACATGGCTGGTCCTGAGGATTTGACTGATGGCTGGCTGGAAGTCCGCCATGGATCAGGGGGCAGGGGGGGGGGGCAACATGCCCCGGGCGCTACCGTTAGGGGGGCGCCAAATTGACCAATTCAGCCAGGACCAGCATCAATTCTGCGCCCCTCCAAGGGATGAAAGTCAAAATTTTCGCGCGCTTCGCGCGCATTTCAACACAAGATCAATTCAAAGAACATTTTAAGATCGATATTCAACTTCTAGTAACCAAAATTAATTAGTGGTAGGCCTTATTTGTCCAAAATTTCGCGCGCTCCGCGCGCAATTCTTTCAGGTATTAAAAAATTCGCGGGGGGTAGGGGCGCCAATTTTGTTTCTTGCCCCGGGCGCTACCAACCCTAGTTACGCCACTGTTGCTGACTTCCGATTTTCTTGATTTCTGAGTTGCCTCTTTGCTGAGTACTGATATATTATACCAGGCTTTCAATATATTCTGGTTTTGTCTACCCTGTTGAATTCCATTGCTTTTGTTATCCTATACGCCCCTGTATGTCACTGATATCAGAAGCCAGGTTCAAATCATACACTTCGATCTGATGCAGAACAAACAAATTCCTCTTGATTTTCACCGAATCACTGATATTATGGTACAACACAACTGATGATGTAGTGTTGATCACTGTCATTCCATAACTCACCATCTGAAAATGAAAATATGTTTGGAGTAAGGGGCTGGCACTTTCTTCGGAAAGGGGGGGTCCCAAATTTACAAAAAGTCAGCGTCAATAAAATTGCGATCCCCTTATTTCGGCAACAAAAAATTTATGACCCCCCCCCCCCTCCCACCACCGATACACCTTACCCCTTAAACAGGCTAAAATTGTATTGAAATTAGTCTTTTTGAATAAAATAAGCACACTATCTGTGGTCATCTTGTGACTTCCTACATTTTGGTTTTCAAAAAATTATTACCCCCCCCCCCCCCCCCCATTTTTCTTTCCAAATATTTATGACCCTCCAGTATATTTGAGACACACCCCCCGCTCCGAAGAATATGCCAGCCCCTAAGGACTAAAATATTGGACAATTTCAGTTGAAATCTTTGACCCCCTATACAGAAGAAGCTGGAAGACACGGCCTTATTCTTTTACACAGGAAGTGTGGAGTCATTCTGGGTACTCTTTGCGCTCTACTGCTGCCACTTGTCTTTCCATTCCAAGATCCCACAAGTTGGCTGGTGACAGAGCATTTTCCATCATTGCCCCTGTTCTATGGAATGGCTTGCCTTCCCACATTCGTGACTCTCCCAATGTCCAAACTTTCAAAAAGAACCTTAAAACTCACCTTTTCACCTAATGTTTCCTCCCTCTTGCATTTTTCCTTTCCCATAGCGCTTTGTTTCTTCATTTAAAAAGCGCTCTCTAAATCTGTGTATTATTATTATTATTCAAATGGAGTCAAACGTTCAGGTAGTCCCATTTGAAATTCACACTCCCTGTTTGGGAGTTTAAGGTAATGTCATCCATAGGGGTGTGCGGATTTCAAATGGAATAGCCCATAAAACCAGTCCTAGTGCCTTTGTAATATTCACAATCTATTACTGAATATTGTTTGCGCTATATACACAAAAAATGTCAAAGGAAGGAAAAAGAAAGAAGTTGAGAATCTCGAATTTGAAGGTTTACCAAATAAAAATGTTTTGCTAGGATTCGATCTGAATAATAATTCTTTTGAGGAAATCTATTTAGTAGGTATTACATCAAATGTATGTAGATCACCCCTGACCCCTTGTCGGCGGTATATTCAAGTTGCATGCATGCATGTGCCCATTTATCGCCTTTTTCTACTCAAGAAATATACTCTAAAATCACAAATGTTAGGAAAATTGTCAAATTTTTGCACCCTCCCCGTAAAAAAATTCACTTTGCCCCCCCAAAAAAAAAAAAAAAAATTCTGGTGCCACCACTGCAGGAGATCTCCAAACGCCATGTACACGTTAATAAATAGTGTTATTGAAAATGAAATAAGGCTTAATTTGACTTGAACACTTAAAAGGGCATTTCGTGATCCACAACATCATCCCCACACTTTTCTAAAAAAAGTTGAGATTTTTATATCACTGGAATCCTCTGGGTACATGATGTTTATATACACAAAACATTTCCTGCAGATTAATTCGTTTGGCAAAGATATCGTGAAATTTCATTCTGCTATACAAGAACGAAATTACAAGACATTGTCTATGGAACAGTGTAATACACATAATCATGCATAACTCACAAACGCAAATCGGAATCAACTGAAATTTTGGGAATAAGCTTTTTTCGTGGACATGTGGATATCTACTGAAAAATGTCATCAAAAGAGGATGCTAGGATCACGAAATACTCCTTTAACATATTTAATCTACGACATTTTTTCAAAATAATTTTACCGTTTGATTCATATCATTGATGATTTGATTCATATGGAATACTGCTTGATTTAGATAAGGCAAATACGGTAGAGCCACAGTGATTCTAGTAGATTCATCTTCTATCAGCTCGCTCATTGCAGAGCGGTAGGTTAGCAAGTAGGGAAAGTGTAATTCTAATAACTCCTCAACCTGGCGAGAGAAGACAAAATATACTCATCGTGAAAGAATAAAAAATGGTCTTTTCATATTGAAGAACCTGGAAACATTAGTAAAAATGGTTAAAGTTAGGGTTTTGCGCACTTTATGTGAGGATTAGGGATTCGGTTATAGAATGGGGTTAGCAGGGTTAGAGTTAGTGATATGTTCATGTAAGGGTTAGTTTAAGTGTTATGATCAGGGTTATGGTTAGGCTTTATGTTAGGATTAAGTTTAGTGTTAGGATTACGACATATAGGTTATAGTTGAGGGTTAGGGTGAAATTTAGGGTTAGGGAAATGGTATGTGTTCGGGATTTTGGACTAATGACCCTTTGGACTGTCGACTGAAATCACGATCATAAGTTATAAGACAAATAATGGCATCACTGCCTCTCTAGACTTCGTATGCTAACCGTACATGTTAAGGCATTTCGTGATCCACAGCATCATCCCCCCACTTTTCTCAAAAAAAAGTTCAGATTTTTATATCACTGGAAACCTCTGGCTACATAATGCTTATGTACAAAATATTTCTTGCAGATTAATTCGTTTAGCAAAGATATCGTGAAATTTGAATTTCGTTCTGGACTTCTGGTATACCAGAACGAAATTACAACACATTATCTATGGAGCAGTGTAATACACATAATCATGCATAACTCGCAAACGCAAAATCGGAATCAACTGAAATTTTAGGAATAAGCTTTTTTTCGTGGATATCTGCTGAAAAATGTCATAAAGAGAGGATGCTAGGGTAACGAAATAGGCCTACTCCTTTAATATCCTCATCAAGCATTTTAAACAGAAGCACGAACAAATGCACCGAAAAAATGCATTCCAAATGGAAAAATGTATGTAGGCCTAAATCGTTTTTACCTTTCCATAAATCTTGACTTACCGTCATGTAAAATCTAAGTACTGGTCCTGGTAAATCTGAACTGCTGGGCAGACCTTCAACGTCTACATCTAGTACACAGTTTCCATGTACTTGTTCCTGAAACAAACAAGATATAGGCCTAATTTTAGGCGTATTGTCGTTTTTTTTAATATTTGATTTTGTTTGGGATTTAAACCATGTACATTTGAAGACGACCACTAGCTAAACGTTACTGTTGGAGTACAAAAACCATTAATTCACTATTATTAATTTAAATCCACTAATGTTTTCCTTTCTTCTTACTCGGTGAGACATGAAGAAGTATACAGTATTCTAGCACAAAAGACATAAAATAAGGACAGAATTTTAACCAAAGTGAAATCGCATCGTCTTTATTTTATAATGCAGATCTCACAAAATAAATAAAAAATAAATGTAGATATTTATATAGCGCTTTATGCCGTAAACAGCCTCAAAGCGCTTTACATTTATTCCGCCGTCATTAGAATATGTCGGAACCACGTTTGCAGCCTACAAATGGCGCAGGGTTCATCAGTAAAACGACTGTGACTACCCCTAACAGCTTCCCATTGCACCTGGGTGGGGTGAAATTTCAGTTGACAATAAGCACGTATGAACCCCACGTATGTTTATTATAATGATTTCTTACTATACTACTGATAGCACACTGCTTCATCAACTATCTACTGCTAATATAATAGCACACTACTTCATCAACTATAATATCTACTGCTGATAGCACACTTCTTCAACTATCTACGGTACTACTTCATCAGCTGTCTACTGCTGATAGTACACTACTTCAACTATCTACTGCTGATAGCACACTACTTCAACTATCTACTGCTGATAGCACACTACTTCAACTATCTACTGCTGATAGCACACTACTTCAACTATCTACTGCTGATAGCACACTACTTCAACTATCTGCTGCTGATAGCACACTTCTTCAACTATCTACTACTTTATCAGCTATCTACTGCTGATAGCCCACTACTTCATCAACTATCTACTGCTTATACATCAACTATCTACTGCTGATAGCACACTACTGCTGATATTCGCCATACAAGTGACGTAATTAATCGGATTAATTACCATAGCAATAGATTAATACAATTTTGAATATATCGCCCTGCACTACAACGCACACCGACACCGCCTGGCTAATAATTATTTGGTGCAGAAGGGACACTAAAATGAATACACGGGATCGATACACGTGAATTGCTATGCACGATTTTGATATCAGACGAAAATCTTCTGATACCGGGTTAGAAAATGATGAATATCTCCCGTCATGATTTTTTTCTCAAGAAACCAGATTTGGTCTCATAAACTTGGAAATACGTGTTGAACAGATATGATAGTCGCTAGAATGCGCTTTGAAAATTGGCCGTGCGCTTTGAACTCAAAATTTGACCATTTTATATTGCGTTGGTCCTGTTATGGACTACAGCGTGCAGCGTGTAGTACAGCTGCACTCACTGTAGGCAGTATAAAAGTCGATGACCATTGACCTCAATGGGGTATACAAGCTTAATCACGCACAACCAAGATCGATTACCCGGCTATTGTGAGTAGCCTTAGTTATGTCCTCGACTAATTATTAGTTTAAAAGAGCTTTAAAGGTTTGAACCAAATGGCTAATCGTGGCTGTGGATTTAACCTACCATGGCGATTCCTGCCATGAAGATATAGGATCGAAGACACTGTGCAACGTTCACTCGGTACCTATGCATTGAACCATAGATGTGAAAGAAGTTAGAACAGAGATAAAGTCCTGTATCGTAATTCTATAGAATATGCATATTATGCTGATCACTCGCACCTGTTAGAGTGCAATCTGCTTGTAGTGCAGGGCGATCTATTCAAAAATTGTATTCATCTATAGAGGCCTTGCATGTGACGTATCATCCCGTAAATATGGCGGACTACTCAAATGCATTCAACAAAAGCATGATTGCAATCTACCGTGACAGTTCGTCTCACACACATAACCCTGCACTACGATCAAATAGGTTGATGACAACATTTGATTGAATGGACTGTATTCCGCCATAACTACGGTGAAGGACACCGGTTCAAATCCTTTGTTTGGAGCTAATCAATAATTTCATGCAGGGCCTCTATTGCTATGGTAGTTAATCCGATTATTACGTCACTTCTACGGCGAATAGTTAGACTTTCCTATAACACAACTGTAATACTATCTCGGACTCGGATTATGAAGGTATGACTTTGTGGTGAGAATACGCCGTAGAAGTGACGTCATAATCGGATTAACTACCATATCAATAGATGAATACAATTTTTGAATAGACCGCTCTGCACTACAAGCAGATTGCACTAATCACCTGTGTATGTTAGCAAACATAGATTGAATACAATACCGCTCTTTTCAAAGATACTTATCTTACAGGTGCGAGTGATCAGCCTTTCTTTGACATTTATGGTTCAATGCATCGGTACCGCGTGAACGTTGTAGTGCAGGGCGGTTATAGTCAAAATTGTATTCATCTATTGCTATGGTAGTTAATCCGATTAACTACGTCACTTCTACGGCATATACTAGTCACTACGTAATGTTTTACAAAATAGGCCTACTTACGTATTCACGTATCACACTGGAAAGAGTTTGCCTAAAATATTGCACACGTAGATTTAATCTTCTGACGTTATCAACTCTGTTTACTAGAATGTTTGTGACTGATGTTGTAGGTACTGGTGACGCAATACACTGATGATGACATAGATGTATTAACACCAGCAAAGTGGATATTGCTATACCTGTAATACAGTCAATATGAATGAAAATGTATGATAAATGAGTCTGGTGGTTGTAATATGATGAATGGACCTATTAGCCTTATATATTTTGGTATACTAATTAGACGTCATTTTGAAGTGCGCAAGAGGAATCTATAATTATAATTACCTTTTCTTTATGTTTAATGGTAGACGACGTATTGTTGGTGGTAGACTATGCCATAGTCGAATTTTATTAAAAATATGTTTATTATTAGTCATGATGAACCCATTTCGTTGAACTCAAAATTATACTGATGTTTATTAAAATTAAAGTATTCAATAGTAAAATGGTCATAAAGAGTTAAAAATATCAGATGATTAGTGGTCAAATAATTATAATGGCTCACTTTAATACTGGACAATTCTGATTTTGGAATCTACCAGTTTATTGATAGCGAACCCCGAAAATCCACTTGGGAAGCTAACAAACAGAGGGAGTGCGGTGACTGAAAAGATCAGATACAGATGTGAAAATCTATCAGTTGCACACAAATCAATATAAATCAGAGTTTTATGCTTTATGTATAGCCAGAGTATGCAAAATGGGCAAGTGGACTACGGAGAAGTCTATGTTGGTCGAAGCAGCCAAAAAAATAGATTTTCATTTTCTAAATCAATATATTATTGAAAAATAACACTTTTGATGTTAGTAAACTTAAAAATAGAGCTGATGTTTACTGTGCCATGCTTCAGCAAAGATTACGTACTTTTATCACTAATGCGAAATGCTTGTCGACTTTTAAATGTTCCTCAAAACCCAGTTTGTGGTACTTTCGGTATTAGCAAAAAATCATCCAAAATGCAAGTTGTCAAACAGCAACATGTGCCAGATGAGTTGTATTTGCCACTATATTGGTTAACCCTAACACCCAAAAATCTTACGATGAAAAATTCTGCGCATGCATGAATCCCAGGGTCTGCGATGACGCAATCACCCTAAGTGTTATATGCGCACGGAATTGCTGGCCGGGCAGCAATAACCGTGTAGCTACCGGTCCGTGATCGTGTGGTTGGCATGCGAGGGGTCGCAGGTTCAAATCCCGGGGTGCCAAGTCAAAAATTCTTCTTCTCCTTGACTTTTTCGGATCTTCTTTGACTTCCGATCCCAAAAAGCAGGGTCCAGTGTTAGGGTTAATCTGAATGTCAAATTTTGGTAAGTCCCGGGTCTTGAGTTGAAGAACAAAATATGTGCACCAAACGCGTTTCGGCAATCCTCTCAGCATAGCATGACTCTTCTTAACCACTACCAGTGCTTTATGCTCTGCATGCTATAGCATAGCCACAGACTTTAACATAAAAAATCCAAGTTTTGAGATGATTTCTCAACATATCAAGATCTATCTCAAGAACCACTGAACCAATACTAAGCTTGTTTGTACTCATTAATTTTAATGCATTTGTCATGCTTATTCCAAATATGGTCATCAAAATATACAGCCCGCGTGGAGACAGTTAATTAACTCGACACCCTCGTGGAAAAAGTTAATTAAACCCAATTCGTAAATTAATTTTACATAAATCTACTTACTTCGTAGTGTACAGTTGTAGACGTGTCCCCCTCTTAATCCCATAGTTAGTAAGTTAATCATAATCTTTCTGCAGTGAACAAGTCCTATATTCCTCTGATATTCAATCCCGGTATTCAATTAGATTCTAGATGGTTGTAAAAATATTTTCGCCTTTTTATAGTTTTAGAAAAATGTCTATTTTTATCTCGATGGTTAAACGTTCAAAAAACGTTTCCGTACGGGTAAAAGAATTCACACCCATTCTTTGTTCTTTATTTGTATATTTTCTAAAGGGATCCGTTTCTAAGGGAATCGCCTTTTTAAAAAGGGGGGAGGGAAAATATAACAAAAGGCAGATAAATGACATTTACGTTCTTCTCCATTTATTGTATTGGTGTAGGTGTTAGGACAATGGCGACCGTAGGCTTAAACTCACTACATAATTACAAGGGGTGTTCACACGACACTTTTGGATCAGCAGCATTCGCATCTTGGTTAGGGAACAAACCAAAAGATCGATGACGTCCTATAAACGTAACTAGTTTTGTTTCTCAGCCGACCCCCTCCCTCCCTGCCAGAAACGTAATAATGAAATTTTGAAAATTTTGACATAACAATATTATTGACACATTCTTTAGACCGATGTTTTTGTACAAACGTAATCGAGCATTTTTACCCCCTCCCCCCTAAACAAAACTAATTTCGTTTATAGGACGTCATCGATCTTTTGGTTTGTTCCCTTACGTATATTGTGGTACGCATTACGTGAGCGTGCTTATTTTGAGTAGGCCTATAATGGTTTTATATTAGTAGTGACATACCGCTTGCCGCTTGTGATTGCCGCTTGCAAATAAATGCAAAGGCAGCCACAAACGGTACGCCACTCGACGGCAGCGGTCTGACACTGAAACTAATGCTGGTTTCATACTTTCCTGCCGCTTTGCCGCTCTGAAGATGATTTTGGTTCACTGCGCAGTCGCAGCAAATACGCTGGTGGTGATCGATCATATATTGCCCAAGCGGCA
This sequence comes from Amphiura filiformis, assembly GCF_039555335.1. Classification (NCBI taxonomy): domain Eukaryota; kingdom Metazoa; phylum Echinodermata; class Ophiuroidea; order Amphilepidida; family Amphiuridae; genus Amphiura; species Amphiura filiformis. The sequence goes on from NC_092645.1 coordinate 639,789, forward strand.
GCATCGCTGGGAGTTAAATTCAAGTCAACTGGAAGCAGTGCCGCTCTGACGTATGAGAACAAAATACGATTTTGGAGCGGTGCAGAGCAGCAACATTGGCTTTCAGAGTCATGCCGCTACCGCTCGGCGGTGTGCCGCTCCGCTTGCAGAAAAATACAAGCGGCAAGATGAAGCGCCACGCCGCTCAGCGGCAGAAAATATGAAAGCAGCATTAAAGTCAATTCACAGCCAGCAGCCTTGCGATTTACGGCTTTGACCAAAGCGGCATCCGGCATGCTGATCGATTTATTAGCAAACCACTGCTTGTCGCTTGGTCACCACTACCGTTTCTGGTGCGACTTTGCAGTGACACAACTATCATCATTGAGCGGCATAGCGGCATTGAACGGCATGTGAAAGCAGTAGGCCTATAAAACGCGCGTTAATGTCCTATGCCTAATCAGTTTGGGCTCTCCCGGTATCAAGAAACCCGTATAAAAATAACGCATATTAGGCCCCCTAATACAAATTGATTCGAATTTAATAGCACTTATCTTTATGTTGTTGCTAAGTCGATTAGTTTGAGTGATGTTATTTAATTGACGATGGTGACCTCAGGCGGCGGATGACATGATCGAGCCGGCAACTCGTGAAACCGCCCGGCCGTATGGCATTTTCCATATACTCGGTTAGTTTTGTGGGGTTCATTATCGAACCCCAACGGTTTTAGCTTGTATTTATATTATTTATCAACATAGGCCTATTTGTTTGTGATATTTCAAGCGTTTTAAAATTTCAAAATAATCCCATTCAATTACACGGTTGACGATGAAAATTTACTGAATTTAGGGACTGCACGTCATACACCACCTGATGGTGACCTTTAACCCTCTCTACGCGGATGTCGACTGCAGACGACAAGTCTCAAATTTTGTTTAAATTTTTCAAAAATATCAGAATTGTAAATTTTATTTGGAATCAGCATTACAAATGCATTAAAATGAGTACAAACAAGCCTAGTATTGGTTCAGTGGTTCTTAAGATAGCTCTTGATATTTTGAGAAAATATCGGACTTTTTATGTTGCAGCCTATGGTTAGCATGCATAGCATTAAATATTATTAATGACATGATGTGAATATTAATTTATTATATTTTTTGCATCCCGGATTTCCGTTTGCGCTTTTGCCAATTAATTGACAACGCCTCGTTCAATTAGATTATTACCTAAAACATGTGAAATAATTATGATGTAAACGGATTTCGTGGGTTGGAGACAGTTATTCGCAGTTCCGGTGGAAGCATTAGAATTTAGGGAGGGGTGTCATATTTTGCTTCTGTTTTATCATTATTATTTTTTTGACATTTGCGCGCGAAAATTTGTCAATTTCAGACTACCGTATTGCAGCCCATGAAGGTAAACTTTTTTAGGGGGGTAGGTCCCCCTATGAAAACATTTAGAGGGACGCGTCCCCTCTATTCCCCTCACCCTAATATCGATGGTTATTTTAATATATTTAAGATTTGCTGATGTGGTGTATATAAAATATACAAACATTGAAAACTGCCAGATTTGTTGAATCATCAAAATTATTTGATATCAGAAGGACATTTACACATGTATGCAGGTACAGTAAAGCTTACTTTACCATCTTACACATGTATGCAGGTATAGGAAAGCTTACGTTACCATCTTATACATGTATGCAGGTATAGGAAAGCTTACGTTATCATCTTATACATGTATGCAGGTATAGGAAAGCTTACGTTATAATCTTATACATGTATGCAGGTACATGAAAGCTTATGTTACCATCTTACACATGTATGCAGGTACAGGAAAGCTTACGTTACCATCTTACACATGTATGCAGGTACAGGAAAGCTAACGTTACCATCTTATACATGTATGCAGGTACAGGAAAGCTTACGTTACCATCTTACACATGTATGCAGGTACAGGAAAGCTTACGTTACCATCTTACACATGTATGCAGGTACAGGAAAGCTTACGTTACCATCTTACACATGTATGCAGGTACAGGAAAGCTTACGTTACCATCTTACACATGTATGCAGGTACAGGAAAGCTTACGTTATAATCTTATACATGTATGCAGGTACAGGAAAGCTTACGTTATCATCTTACACATGTATGCAGGTACAGGAAAGCTTACGTTATCATCTTATACATGTATGCAGGTACAGGAAAGCTTACGTTATCATCTTATACATGTATGCAGGTACAGGAAAGCTTACGTTACCATCTTATACATGTATGCATACAGGAAAGCTTACGTTATCATCTTATACATGTATGCAGGTACAGGAAAGCTTACGTTACTATCTTACACATGTATGCAGGTACAGGAAAGCTTACGTTATCATCTTATACATGTATGTAGGTACAGGAAAGCTTACGTTACCATCTTACACATGTATGCAGGTACAGGAAAGCTTACGTTATCATCTTATACATGTATGCAGGTATACAGGAAAGCTTACGTTACCATCTTACACATGTATGCAGGTACAGGAAAGCTTACGTTATCATCTTACACATGTATGCAGGTACAGGAAAGCTTACGTTATCATCTTATACATGTATGTAGGTACAGGAAAGCTTACGTTACCATCTTACACATGTATGCAGGTACAGGAAAGCTTACGTTATCATCTTATACATGTATGTAGGTACAGGAAGGCTTACGTTATCATCTTATACATGTATGCAGGTACAGGAAAGCTTACGTTACCATCTTACACATGTATGCAGGTACAGGAAAGCTTACGTTATCATCTTATACATGTATGCAGGTACAGGAAAGCTTACGTTACCATCTTACACGTGTATGCAGGGACAGGAAAGCTTACGTCACCATTTTATACATGTATGCAGGGACAGGAAAGCTTACGTTACCATCTTACACGTGTATGCAGGTATTGGAAAGCTTACGTTATCATCTTACACATGTATGTAGGTACAGGAAAGCTTACGTTACCATCTTACACATGTATGCAGGTACAGGAAAGCTTACGTTACCATCTTATACATGTATGCAGGTACAGGAAAGCTTACGTTACTATCTTACACATGTATGCAGGTACAGGAAAGCTAACGTTACCATCTTACACATGTATGTAGGTACAGGAAAGCTAACGTTATCATCGTACACATGTATGCAGGTACAGGAAAGCTAACGTTACCATCTTACACATGTATGCAGGTACAGGAAAGCTTACGTTACCATCTTACACATGTATGCAGGTACAGGAAAGCTTACGTTACCATCTTACACATGTATGCAGGTACAGGAAAGCTTACGTTACCATCTTATACATGTATACAGGTACAGGAAGGCTTACGTTATCATCTTACACATGTATGCAGGTACAGGAAAGCTAACGTTATCATCGTACACATGTATGCAGGTACAGGAAAGGTTACGTTACCATCTTACACATGTATGCAGGTACAGGAAAGCTAACGTTACCATCTTACACATGTATGCATACAGGAAAGCTTACGTTATCATCTTATACATGTATGCAGGTACAGGAAAGCTTACGTTATCATCTTATACATGTATGCAGGTACAGGAAAGCTTACGTTACTACATGTATCTTACACATGTATGCAGGTACAGGAAAGCTTACGTTATCATCTTATACATGTATGCAGGTATACAGGAAAGCTTACGTTACCATCTTATACATGTATGCAGGTACAGGAAAGCTTACGTTATCATCTTATACATGTATGCAGGTACAGAAAAGCTTACGTTATCATCTTATACATGTATGCAGGTACAGGAAAGCTTACGTTACCATCCATACACATGTATGCAGGCACAGGAGAGCTAACGTCACCGTCTTATACATGTATGCAGGTATAGGAAAGCTTACGTTACCATCTTACACATGTATGCAGGCACAGGAGAGCTAACGTCACCGTCTTATACATGTATGCAGGTATAGGAAAGCTTACGTTACCATCTTATACATGTATGCAGGTACAGGAAAGCTTACGTTACCATCTTACACATGTATGCAGGTACAGGAAAGCTTACGTTATCATCTTATACATGTATGTAGGTACAGGAAAGCTTACGTTACCATCTTACACATGTATGCAGGTACAGGAAAGCTTACGTTACCATCTTATACATGTATGCAGGTATAGGAAAGCTTACGTTATCATCTTACACATGTATGCAGGTACAGGAAAGCTTACGTTACCATCTTACACATGTATGCAGGTACAGGAAAGCTTACGTTATCATCTTATACATGTATGCAGGTACAGGAAAGCTTACGTTACCATCTTATACATGTATGCAGGTACAGGAAAGCTTACGTTATCATCTTATACATGTATGTAGGTACAGGAAAGCTTACGTTATCATCTTATACATGTATGCAGGTACAGGAAAGCTTACGTTACCATCTTACACATGTATGCAGGTACAGGAAAGCTTACGTTATCATCTTATACATGTATGTAGGTACAGGAAAGCTTACGTTACCATCTTACACATGTATGTAGGTACAGGAAAGCTTACGTTACCATCTTACACATGTATGCAGTTACATGAAAGCTTTTTTGACATTGTGTAAGCAGGGGGGTTGCCAGCTTTCTAAGAATTGTTTCCCGGTTTATTTGTTTTTTTTGGTGGGTGGGTGGGGGGGTAACGACAAACACAATTTTTCGGTTGCATCATTTTTGCGCGCGAAAAATTTTGCCATATTGAAGCTAAACTGATGAAATATGTTGCCAAAATGGAATAAAATCGCGCGAAGCGGGCAAAAATTTGCACTTTTGGGGCTAAAATGGCCAAATATGAGGTTAATTTGGTCAGAAACCCACATACAGGAGTCAACATTAGGGGGCACAGTGTCATCGCCCCGATATCTATATGGCAGAAAATGCCATGGTAGGTTGAATCCACAGCCACGCATGGCCATTGTGTTCCCACCTGTTTAATAGTTTTTAAACGCATAATGGGGTAAAGGACATCCGACTAAGGCTAATGACATTAGCCTGTGACTGACCTCTGTACGGTCAGCGAGCATACATACGCCATTGTCATCTGCTTTTTACTGCCTCTACGATAGTCTCCTACACAGCCAGTTTGTGTCAGTCGGTCTGACACTCGTCGATCCTGTATGTTCGTGATAGCCACATACAGTCTGGCCCGAGACTACCTCCACGAGGGTCTACGCTGCGCTATTTAAAATCTGAATTTTGGTCACTTTTTCAGCTCAAGACGCACGCTAGTTTCTCAAGACGGTAGCTAACGACGATAATATCTGTTGAACATATATGTTCAAGTGCAAGGAACCAGACCTGGTTTCTTTATACGAAATCATTTACGGGAGATATTCATCATTTTCTACCCCGGTATCCAAAGATTTATCGTCTGAATATCAATCGTGCATAGCACATTTACGTGTATCGATCCCGTGTATTCATTTCAGTGTCGCTGGTTGTATGTAATTATTAACCGGGCGATGTCGGTGTGGGGGGATAATTGTATGGACCATTCCCCCTGGCAAAATATTGGGGGGATTTATCCCCCTCGGATCCATACGCCTATGCCTGCCAGTATGTAACCATAAAAGTGTCATTTTGGGTTTTGTTACTAAATTGTTAGTAACAACTAGTAACTTTGTATTTAATGTTAAGTCTAAAGCCAAGAATTTTCTGCTTTACAAATGCTAAATTCCGCTTTTCTCCGCTTTGTAATTTTAGCACATTTCTGACATAATAACATTTTACAAGAATCCAGCGAGTAGCAGCGCAATGCACATTCAAAAGGTCGGGAAAGCCCTAAGAGCTATTTTAGTCGGGCGCGCAAAGGATTGTGGGATACTCGAGCTGTGAAAATTGTATTTTTTCTTTTTCTAGGTCATTTTGTTTATTTAAAAAAAAATTTTCTCAGAAATACGTTTTCCACTTTACCTCCGAATTCCGCGATTTTCGCGGAATTTCCGCAACGCGGAGAATTCTTGGCTTTAGTTAAGTCCCCCGCGCCCACACTCTTTTTCATGTTTTTGTGTCGAGGTGAACGTCAGATCAGCTGTCAGATTTAGGTTTATTGGAATCAAGTTCTTTCCTTTGACTCTTAGCTAAGTTGCAATGTAAGCGAGGAACGCAAGTCGATACGTAATACAATAATGAGTATGTAAAAGAGTACAAAAGATTTAATGAGGTCAACATGAAAGAGATAAAAAGACCAATTGTTATTATCGTTTAAATCATTTTATTTTTAACTATGACCATACACATTTTTACAAACCAATTATTTGGTGCTTTCTCTTTATTAGATAACGCTTTATCATCAGTGTAAATAATCAATAGGATTAGCTTTGGATTAACAGTACAGAATTGATGTGAATTGTAATAAACCCAAATTGATAATAGACTTTATGTATACTCTGTGCTGGAGGTAACTTGACAATAATAATAATGCCAGTACGTGACACCAAACATTGTTGCTATACAGTGAGTGAGTCCCAGAACAAATTACCGATGATTTAATGTTGCCATAACTTCAAAAGTACATACTAAAATCACAAATTTTAAACAGAAACAGGACTATTTCCTGCATATATTAGTGTCATACTTGGTTCAGTGGTTGCAAAGAAATATATAGATCGTCAAAATAAATAAATACATAAATAATAAAATAAATAAAAGAATAGTCTTTCCGAGGAAGAATTATACCTGTTGAGCGGCACGATTATGATAAAATTAAGGTAGACGAGGTATTGTTGGTCGAAGCAGCCAAAAAAACAGTCGAACTTCATTATCTAAATCAATATATTATTGAAAAATAACACTTTGATGTTTTGTAAAAGTTCATTCTACAAATCATATACTTTGAAAATTTGCTTGATTTATTGTTGTTAATGAGTTATGTACGTTTTACAAAAGTGATGTCGTTTCAGCCCTCTTTACAACATAACTCAAGAACCACATGATCTACAAAAGTATATCTGTGATATTTGAATTCTTCCACGCTCGCTATGAAATGATCAATGCTATATTTGCCAAAACTCACTACCATTCGCAAGATGCTGTGAACTACCAAATCACAACAGTTTAAAACAGTTTAACCTTAAGGGATCTGGAATGAGCGTTTATGGCGTTTCGGCAGTATTTTTCGTGGGACATGAGAGCACCTCAGACGTATCGAATTGCATTCTGAATACGAAGCATAGGAAGCATGTCTTTCTGATATCAAATAATTTTCATTTTTGAAATTCACGATATAATACAAATTTTATGACAAATTATTAAAATTTGATATTTTTCAAATTTTGATATAACAGTCCTCAAAATAAATTTTATAAATCTAATGATATATTCTTAAAGTGTATGTAGCTGGGAGAAAAAACCGACGATCAATTGAAAATTTTGACCTTTTATATTGAAGATATGGATTTTTTCCCCAAAAGACCTATTTTTTTGTGTGTTTTGGGGAAAAAAATCCATATCTTCAATACGAAAGGTCAAAATTTTCAATTGATCGTCGGCTTTTCATCCCACCTACATACACTTTAAGTATAAATCAGATTTATAAAGTTTACTTCAAGTACTGTTAAATATCAAAAATATCAATTTTTAATGATTTGCCATAAAATGCGTATTACATTGCGAATTTCAAAAATCAAAATTATTTGATATCAGAAGGACATTCTTCGTATTCAGAATGCAATTCGATATGTCTGATGTGCTCTAATGTCCCACAATAAATACTGTCCAAACGTTCATACCCCTTCCCTTAAGGGATCTGGAATGAGCGTTTTGAGCGTTTCGACAGTATTTTTGTGGGACATGAGAGCACATCAGACATATCGAATTGCATTCTGAATACGAAGAATGTCTTTCCGATATCAAATAATTTTAATTTTTGAAATTCACGATATAATACAAATTTTATGACAAATTATTAAAATTTGATATTTTTCACATTTTGATATATAACAGTCCTCGAAGTAAATTTTATAAATCTAATGACATATTCTTAAAGTGTATGTAGCTGGGAGGAAAAGCCGACGATCAATTGAAAATTTTGACCTTTCATATTGAAGATATGGATTTTTCCCCAAAGACCTATTTTTTTGGTGTTTTGGGAAAAAAATCCATATCTTCAATACGAAAGGTTAAAATTTTCAATTGATCGTCGGCTTTTTATCCCACCTACATACACTTTAGGTATAAATCATCAGATTTATAAAGTTTACTTCAAGTACTGTTAAATATCAAAAATATCAATTTTTAATCATTTGCCATAAAATGTATATTACATTGCGAATTTCAAAAAATCAAAATTGTTTGATATCAGAATGACATTCTTCGTATTCAAAATGCAATTCGATATGTCTGATGTGCTCTAGTATCCCACAATAAATACTGTCCAAACGTTCATACCCCATCCCTTAAGCTTATCCGCTTTTGAACTGTGTTGTGGCATTACTCGTTGACTGCCGATAAAACGCCCAATAAAGACTTAGTCACCGGACCGCGCCGGCCAGTTAAAGTACATGCCCTATCACACCACTCCACACCATACATAAATTCTCCCAGTCACATTTCCCAAATATGAAATTAAAAAAAGTCAAATTTTAATTTACTTCTTTTAAAGTTTGGCAGAGGCGGGGTTCGAACTCACGGCGCAACGCTTAGTACTCTATGAGCCTAGCGCCTTAGACCACTAGGCCACTTGTCTTCTTGTTATTCAGCTGAAACTTATTTAAAAATATAATCGCAACTTCAACATAGGCCTACCACGTGACAAGCAAAGGCAGAAAACGTATTATATTTTGGAATTTTATCTGCTTAAAACATTAATGTGTATTATAATAGAGCTACCATTATTTATATTGTTGAATTCTCAAGCGCATAGAGACAATTAATACGAGCGTCCTATGATACATACACAATACTTAAAATCGATTTTGATCTTCGGCATTACTCGGTGACCTCCGATAAAACGCCCAATAACGCTGGTCAGTTAAAAAAAAATGCTTAAGTACATGCCCTATTGAGATAAGCAATCCTTTTGTGATATGTCCATTCATCCATATAATAATAGCAATCAGATTTTTGGATGGATGTTTTACACAGTGATTGGAGAAGAAGCTATGTAAATAATCAAAAGTACATGTCTACAAATTGACAAGGACAACTCCTTTTGTCAAAATTGTTTTCACCTATTTCTCAGTATGTTAATTAATCCGATTAATTACGTAATTTCGCCAGCGTATGATATATCAGTACTAATATGTAGGCCCAAGGAGGTTAGATATAGAAAGAAGAGGAAATAGATTACGTATCGCATAGGGGAGGAAGAGAAAAAGGAAGGGGGGGAAGGAGAGAGAGGGAGAGGGAGACCGATGGAGTCACAGGGCTCTAAATTACATAGGCGTAGATCAGGGGGGGGGATAAATGCCACAATATTTTGCCAGGGGATGGTCAATATAATCACCCCCAATATTGACGCCTGTGTATTGGTTTGTGTCGAAATTAACCTCATATTTGGCCATTTTATAGCCACAGAATGCCATTTTTAGCGCTTTGCGCGAATTTATTCCACTTTTGTCCCATATTTCACCAGTTTAGTTTCAATAGGCCTATGCTAAAATTTTCGCGCGCATTTGTACCATAAGGTTCACTGTGCTGGGTACTTAAAAAAATCCTAACCTAACCTAAAACATAACTTTAACCCTTAGATTGGAGATCTACTAGAAGTAAAAATATAGATAGGGAACGAATTTAGTATTTCTATATCTATGTGAGAATGATACAATAGAGGCCCTGCATGAAATTATTGATTGGCTCCAAACAAAGGTTTTCAACCGGTGTCCTTCACCGTAGTTATGGCGGAGTGCAGTCCATTCAATCAAATGTTGTCATCAACCTATTTGATCGTAGTGCAGGATTATGTGTGTGAGACGAACTGTCACGGTAGATTGCAATCATGCTTTTGTTGAATGCATTTGAGTAGTCCGCCATATTTACGGGATGATACGTCGCATGCAAGGCCTCTATATGACATGATGAACATAGCCTCATTTCAAATATATAGTTTTAGTTTTGGTCTGGTTTTGGTCACGTGGTTTCCTATTGTCCTGCCTAACCACTTGAATCACAAGATATCGATCTCTTTGTTTCTACCTTTTGTTTAAAACTAAACATTTGTGACAGGTAGTTTCGGTTTTGGTTTCAGTTTCTTATAAGTGGTGTGACAAATAAAATTACAGGATTTTCGAGTTACCTGATCTAAGTATACAAAAGAAATGTTTAAATTTCGCAGTGCAATATTCACGAGCAGAGAAGTCGAACAAAACAGTCTACATTTGAAAGCATTGATTTAGTTTGAAAGCATTGGCTTGAGACTACGAAATAGCCTAAGCTGATTTCACTGTGAAAATATATAGACCATCGAAATATTTGCATTCGACATTACAAAAGGGCCACTACTGTAATTGTATAGGTGCTATAAACAAAATCGATTCATGTCCTTAATCCCATGTACCAGAATCGATGGAAGGCCATTATATGACCTCTAATAACCTAATGACTTTTACTGAAGCAATTTTACTGCAAAAGTAGAAGATAGAGGGGAGAAGATTGGGGTGTGTGTGTGTGTGTGTGGGGGGGGGGTTGAAGGGCAAGGGGATATGGGCCGGGAGAGAGAAACATATGAGAGAGAGCATTGGAAGTGAAAGAGAAGGGGAGGAGAGCTCGAGATGAAGATATCGAATGTAGGGGAGGAGGAGGGGAAAGGGGTAATTTAGGAAAGAGGTGGTTATATAGGGAGGGGAGCCCCTCTTAAAGAGGTATGGGTTGTACTTCCCGGGGATAATAAACTAATTCATAATCAAATCATCTCCATGCATCGTTTATGTTTCATACAAACAAACAAATTCCCCCATCCCACCCCATCCTTCAGTATACGCGCATGTATATGATTTCTAGGCCTAGAACTCGTGAGTGTAATATGCCACCTACCTTCGACAGAGAGCATCAACTGTCGTCCGCGGGATAGATTTCCGATATCAATCATGATAATAATTATGTTAGCACAATAGGCTATTGTATACTTCTGGTTATATACCCTATACTGTGTCCTCCCAGCATAATAGTGTTATGATTGCAGATCAGATCAGCTCTACTTTTTAATCCCTTGATTTTTGGTTTCTGAACAAAAGAGAAACCAAAACTATATATTTGAAATGAGGGATAGTCATTGATGCATCAGTTTTAAAATAGACTAGGCGGTTACCCATATTTGGCGGTTCTCGTCTGGGCGCGATTACCAGGCTGATGGTGACATGCCCATATGACAATTTTTACTAATTTGACCTCAGATGACCCCAGGGTGACATTGGATGACCCCAAAATGACCTAAACTTATAACTCTAAATGTTGACTGTAGGGGCCTACCTACCAAGTTTCATGCCCATATATGAGCTTTTACTAATTTGACCTCAGATGACCCGTGGTGACCTTGGATGACCCCAAAATGACCTTCAAAAATGCTGCTTTAAATGTTGACTGTACCTACCAAGTTTCATGCCCATACGACACTTTTTAGTAATTTGACCTTAGATGACCCCTGGGAGGGGACCCCGTGGTCGGATGACTTAACGAACATAGACATCTTCTTGCCAGGACAGAACTACACCCACCCACCGAGTTTGAGCCCCGTAGGACCTAGTTTCATGCCCATATGACAGTTTTTAGTCATTTGACCTCAAATGACCCCTGGGAAGGAGCCCCGGGGTCGGACGACTTAACGAACATAAACATATTCTTGCCAGGACAGAACTACACCCACCCACCGAGTTTGAGTCCCGTACGACCTAGTTTCATGCCCATATGACAGTTTGTAGTCATTTGACCTCAAATGACCCCTGGGGAGGGGCCCCGGGGTCGGATAACTTAACGAACATAAACATCTTCTTGCCAGGACAGAACGTCACCCACCCACCGAGTTTGAGTCCCGTACGACCTAGTTTCATGCCCATATGACAGTTTTAGTCATTTGACCTCAAATGACCCCTGGGAGGGGGCCCCGGGGTCGGATGACTTAACGAACATAAACTTCTTCTTGTCAGGACAGAGCTACACCCACCCACCGAGTTTGAGCCCCGTACGACCTACGACGGCCTCACATTAGCAGTCACAGACAAAACCTAAATCTACAGAATATATCCATTACTCGTCGATACTCGAAAGAGCTCAAAATAAATAACTTAGAAAATTTTCTTGATGTCCTTTAACATGTTTTCGTAGTTAACCATCGTTAGCCATGGATATCTATCATGAGAACTGACCGGTGACTAAGTCCGATTTATTGGGACGTTTATCGGCAGTCAACGAGTAATGGAATAAAGTTCCGGTTCCGTATAAAGTTTATTACAAAATCAGTGAATTTTTACTCGGAGAGACGCTGCAGATGCTGATTAGTGTACAGACAAAAGTTGTGTACATGTTAAAAACTTGACTTTGACCAAACAAATTTCACAATAGGCATACCCATAAGTTTTAACGTACCAAAGCGTACCGAGGAGATAAATGCGACCCGAAATTTTGTTTACACATGCAATGATTACAAATTACTGCAAATAGGTAGGCTTCTATACCGCGACGTACTCGAATTACTTTTAATAATAATGTTAAAAAAACAGTAAAACAGTGAAAGAAAAAAAAATAATTTGAACACTTGTTATAGCAGCCCATTGGGTTTGTGTTGCGATCGTTTTGATCGTGGTTCAGAATGTAGATAGCGTAAACTCGGGGCGTCAGTTAGTTGACCTGGGGACGTACGGCCTTATCATTTTCACTTTGTCTTCGATTGCCATAATCGCATGAGAAAGTGATAAAAGTATAAAAAGCAAAGATAGGAATAAGACCAGATGACAATGAAAAATGTTGGACAGAAATGTGAGAATTTCGGGCAAATGCAAAATGATTCTGAAGTGAAGTAAGTTTTGTCTCTTAAAAATACAGATCCTGCCGATCTAACGTTGCCTCTGATCTGATTGGTCAATTACATGATATCTTTACTTTAATCACCAATCAGAATGGCGCTTTGCAAATAATTCACCCAAATTATTTTGTGTGGTAAAATTATTCTAACAATGTTGCTGATTGGTCCAAATGATAATGAAAACTTCTTTTTGGCCAATCAACAGGTATGCCTTGATTGTGTTAATAATTCAAATGTCATTTACAAAATGTTACTTATGTTACTTACGTTTCCTTATGCCATTAAATACATAACTGCCAGGAAAGATGTTGTATAATAAAGTTCCAAAAAGGGTATTTTCCATTATTGTTGCTTTTAATAACATCTATCTGTAATGAGCTAGTCGATCTCAGATTCAGATACCGAGAGATACAAACATTTCATTTTGCTTCTATAAATAGACCGTAACATTGTTTAACAAATCTAGTTACCAACACAGAAATTGGACTCCGCCCCTTAAACATGTTTAAAACTAAATATATTGACAGCCAATGGTTTATGTTTTAATTCCGCATAATTATTCATATTCTGATCACTCAATATTCATGATTTGATCTGGCTATGATCATATAGAGGCCAAGAAAAAACCCTGTTTGTTTGCCCTTTTAAGGTTAAAAAAATAGAGGGTTGGTCAATTTTTCATTCCTGATATGCTGGTCGTGGTTATTTCTAAACAGCGATTGTGTTACATGTAGAATCCCTATAAAATGCATACCTCCCTTCTATTGTATGATGTATATTCAACAGGGAGGATATAAATGAAAACCAAGGGTAGTTTTTGTCACTTATTTGACAATTTCAGGGAAAATCATTTTCACACATACATTTTTTTCCAGCATAAGAAAAGAACTTTTTTTTTACCTCAAAAAATAAATAACAAATTAAATTTCATGGGTATAGGTCGGGAAAGAGCAAACAAAGTTTTTTTCTTGGCCTTAGCCAAGGCATGCGTTGACAACGGCTGTAAACATTGAAAATTTACCGATGGTCCAATAAGAATTGATCTATAACCGGAGACTGAAACTGTTATAATGATGACGCAAATCTACATCCGACCTGATCTGGATTTAAAGTTGAAAGAAAAACATGCTTAGGCCAAAAAAAAAAAGGTTTGTCTCAAAGCTGACGAGAAATTTAAAAACAAATGCGAAATGCGATTTTTTTTTTTTTTTTTTTTTTTGGTATTTTGAGAAAAAAGTCTGATTTTCGCCGATTTTTTCTGGAAAAAACTTAAAAAAATTTTTAAATAAAAAAAATTTCCGCATTTGTTTTTTGTCAAATCGTGGGATTTTACAAACGCGCGCGTCAGCTTTGAGACGAACCTTTTTTTTTTTTTTTTTGGCCTTACAATAACGTGTATAAACTCATTCAATTATTGCATTGCGTCAGTTCTAGAATAAAAAATCTATTACAGTACCTCATTGTGTATAATTAGAAGTTATACATGGTGTCTAAAAATGATTGAATATCCATTATAATTTTGGATGCTTATTGAGGAGCCTGCCTCTTCCAAATACAACATTTGACACTCTTGGATTCCATCCATTATCAATAAAAACCGATGGGTATCAATCATTTTGATACAGCCTGTATGCATACCGTGCCTATCACGATGCCAGATAATTTTATATAGGGGTCAACCGTCACCCTAAAAATCTTAATACAACAAAAATTAAAGTATAATTATAATTGCCTTGTGCAGCTTCCTTTTTTGCCACTTTCACTTTCGCGGTTAATCCGGGGAGGGGGGGGGCACTGCTCTCTGAAGTGGCAGGGATGTGTCTCGGTCCTGTTAAAATTACGGGCGTTTTAGGTAAATTGTACATTTACAAAAAATGGGGTCATTCAGTACACAACCAGAATTTAACAAATTGGGTCACCAAACATCATACATGACACTGAAGTCCTAGGTATTGACCATTGATCATGACCTTATTCTTTTCACAATAATCAATAATTCCGAAGCACCTGCCCCAATAAGCATTATTTTAAAATTTATACTAAATAGGCTATCATGCTCAATTAATTGTCAAAGATACTGGCCCTCTTTCTATCAAAGCAATCTTTATACCGGAAAGTACTGAAATCTTACGGAGATGTGATATTTTTAAGGCCTGATGCAGACTATGCCATAGTCGATTTTTGATAAATAAAAGCATGTTATTAATGTTAATCATGATGAAAGCATTGAGTTGAACTCGAAATTATACTGATATTTATTACATCAAAATACTAGTATAAAATTGTTATGAAAAAGTTTATATAATTATATTAGTGACAGTAAAAGTAAAGTGTACGTAGGCTTATATTATTGAATGCAACATATCATAATGTCATAATTGTATTGGCACTTCAATACTGAACAATTCTGATTTTAGAATCTGCCAGTTTATTAATTGCGAAATTCCAGGTTAAAAATAGACTATGGACTTTCAATTTTAAACGGGATTTTGAACGGGCAAAGTCCCTAACAGTAACACTCACACTGTCAATCATACTTGTTTATCAATCAAATTTAACCGCAAGCAAATATATACAAGACGCGCTCATATCATGCACTTACTGACGCGTTCATGCAATTACACAACACCAAGACCGCATACTCGTGTACCATGTAGTTATTAATGGTAATGACAGGTACCCTGAGGATTGAAACCATAACGAGATCTGGGCGACCAATCACAAGCCAGATCCATTTAAAGATGCATTACATCATGGACAATTTTAGTAGGCCAGATTTCCGACAATCTCATCCATAGAAGCTCATAGGCAGCCGTGTTAAGCATGTAAACCGCAATCCAAAGTCAGTAGTCTACTTGGGAAGCTAACAAACAGAGGGAGTAGGGTGACTGAAAAGATCAGATGTGGAAATCTATCAATTGTGCACACATTAATTAAATCAGAGTTTTAAGCTTAACCATATGCACAACGGGCACCGGGAATGGGCAAGTGGACTATGGGGTAGTCTAGGCCTGATGTCGTAGGCTTCGCTGTAAAAAATGCCCATTAATTTACGAAGTTTATTTTACCTTCTGCCTATTTCTGTGTCACAGTGTATCCACACACCCAACGCAACACATTATGATATATGACACATTACATAATACATACCAATACCCGGGCCAATATCCTATAAACAGCCTTTACACATTCATAGGTCTATAACCGAATTAAAAAGACTAGTTTGCGTCTGACGTCAGGGCAAAAGCGCGGCGTGATTGGTTGCTGACCTGCGCAGTACGGCATTTTTGGTTTGGTTGACAAGACGTCACACGCAAACTAGTCTTTTTCATTCGGTCTTCAATTGTGTCATTTCAAGTTTCCGAATCTTGTCCTCCTTGAACATCTTATTGATTTGGTTTCTGGGCGGGTTTCATTATTTAAATTGACCAATCAAACATCAGCGGCACTTTTCCTGTTTATTTGGTGTCCAAATTTTGCCCAAATATTTATGATGAACTGAACAACTCTTAAAATCTCTAAAAGAAGAAATTGCGAATTATTTTCGAATGGTTTGAGTAATGACTTGTAACCGTGGTCCCCATCCGGAGGTGTCTTTAAAAAGATTTGTACGAAGATGTGCCACGCAGACTTTCGGATGTTGACTTTCTCTATTTTTTGCTGTTTTTGCAAACCGTTGATATACCAAAATCGTTGAAAAGGCAGGTCTATCCCAAAACCATGGCATATCTCCGT
This sequence comes from Amphiura filiformis, assembly GCF_039555335.1. NCBI lineage: Eukaryota > Metazoa > Echinodermata > Ophiuroidea > Amphilepidida > Amphiuridae > Amphiura > Amphiura filiformis. Next base: position 656,506 of record NC_092645.1, read on the forward strand.
ACACCTTCATCCAGCGAACCCGCCCCCCCCCCATTCCGAGGGCAGGGACAAAGTGCCGGTAATAAACACTACTTTGCCTTCATTTTGTAAACACGTTTAGAAGCTAAACATCATGTGTCAAATTCTGAACATTGGTCAGCATGGTCAGTGATGGTGTTTAATTTCTAAACGTCTGACACCCATTTTAAAACGTTTCTAAACACATTCTTGCCTTCACTTTCTAAACACTGTTTTTGCAGTGGCAGCCAAGACCAGAATACACATTTGGCTTTGACAAAAGAACTGGAAGAAACTCGTCGGAAAATATTTTGGTTGACATCTGGGCTGAATTTAACGCAAGACCATATAAGGTGAAAAGTGTAGCCATCGGAAAAACGCAAAAGACATAATTTCAAGCTCAGCTTTCATGAGATTAAAACAGACATGGCATGCATCGTAATCGTAATGTAATCGTAAAATATGACGTAGGCCTATATTTCACCACTGGTTACTATCTATTTACTTGTGATTACACATTATGCAACAGAATGTGGGATGACCTATTGGCAGTGTCATCCCGCAAGGCAGATCATGCCCTGAGGGTGACACATCTGCATACAGATGTAGTTAACTCTCTTCACGCGGGTGTCGACTGCAGACGACAAGTTTCAAATTTTTTTTAAAAAAGTCAAAAATTTCGGAAATGTGAATTTTCATGACCATATTTGGAATCAGCATGAAAAATACATTAAAATGAGTACAAACAAGCCAAGTAATGGTTCAGTGGTTCTTGAGATAGCTCTTGATATTTTGAGAAAATATCTCTAAATATGGGACTTCGTATGTTGAAGCCTATGGCTACATGTAGCATGCAGAGCTTTAACACACCTGCGACATCACTGCCCATTTTACGGTATCCAAGATATATATCTACCAAAATCAAAAACATCATTTTGAATAAATCAGTCTATAACAATAACTTTTACCTGCTCCCGGTATTGGTAATTAAATAATTTTAAATATTTTAATGCGTTGCCAGATTTGTAATAATTGATTGTGTTTATCTTTAAACACATGCGACCTGATGCATCACATAGCCAGGCCATAGTCTACTTCATATCAGCCCTTTTTGAAATCCATATTTCTGTTTCACCTCCTCTCACAATTATCACAAGTTCAGAACGAGGACAGTTCTCATCCAAAACGAGTGATATCAAGAGATAATGAGAGATGTGTCAGGAGGGTGAAAGTGCATAGGAACAATGCCGGAAACTACGTCACGCTATTGTTCGACCTAGGCTACATATTTTTTAACGCATGCGTATTCGTCAATACAGCTTTTAGTCTCCTCCACCTTCACAACACGGTCCGTGAAGTGTCTGGAATCATACTGACGGCGGAGGAGAATACTAGCTGGTCAGACAGTTTAATTTTATCAAGCATATAATACCTAAACAATCACCGTCATTTGATCGATTTGCTACAGAATATATTGTATATTCAAAATATAATTTTAATATTGTAAACCTGTTAACTTATATATTTGTGTACTAAAGTATAAGGACACGTGAATAAAATCATGTCGAAGACAAAATGGCCGCTAATCCGCCTATTGTCTAGACCTAGGATACATATTTCGAATGAGGGCAGCAGATTAGGATGCTTATCCCTTCCTCTAGATCCCTGGATGTGTTGTGCCCCCGCTGCTTTGTGGAAGGACATAGCTGGAGTGAACAAAGGGCTATTCCATTTAAAATTCACACTACTCCTGTGGAAGATTTTGGAAATATCTTCCATAGGGTGAATATGTTTTTTAAAATAATGTAATTGGTCAAAGTGTGATGTGCCCTGAGTAATTTAATTTGATGATTTATCTCTGTGTACAATTAAAATCTATTTTATGAGACATAGGGATTCCCCTTTCTTGCATCAACTTGATCAAAAACAAATTGAATCATTTCTAATTTTGGATATATGGGATTCCCCTCAGGAAGTGATGTAATGGGATTTCCCCCCGGGATTTCCCTCAGGAAATGATGTCATGAGAAAGGTTAATGCTATAATTAAGGCTTGGGAATTTCCAAGATCACGTTAATATTTGGGATTTCCCCCTGCTTGATATATAAGAAAATGTAAACACAATTATTGTCACAGTTGATAGTGTTGATCTGGGCTAGCTAGCTAATATGCTTACAGTCCAATTCCTTCAAAGAAAGGAAATTGCAAACCAGAAATATTTTATGTAGTCAAAGTACTACTATTTGCCAGTGTTGTCGGAGAAGATCTAGAATACGTCCAAGAACGTACTTCTTCCAAGAAAGGAATAAATATTCTTCTGTCGACTAGGCTGAAGTCTGGTGTTTTGATTCAACGCAACTGTCAAAATAAGTGGGGACAACTTCATCGCAGTCCTGCTTCCTGAAGATATTGTGTGAAAGGTGGAAATAGCACCAAAGCAGCGCAAGGAGTTAAGTTTGGAGCAAGCAGCGCAAGGAGTTAAGTTTGGAGGAGAAAGCAACGCAAGGAGAAAGCAACGCCATTTTGTGTGAGGATTTCATACGAAAGGATATTTATAAACTCAAGTATACACTGGACTTCGCTGATTTTCGCAGGACAAGTGAATAAGGATATATTACATCAGTCGTCCAGAACATTGCAAGAACTTTATGATCACCAAGAAGAAGAATGCTGACTAAATAGATAAAGAGTGTTTATATTTGATTATTGTGTATGTGCATTTGTTATCATATATTATACCAATAATAACGTGCTTTCAATTAAAGACTTAGATTTTGTTAGCATAATCAAACAGTGTATTTGTGTTGTGCATTCGTGTGAGTTCGGGTAAAAGGTGATTTTGGCCTTGAGTCAAGTACGACTCGTAACAATAGTTAATCATTTTGAAACCCATACTCCCACTGTATGGCTTTTCCTATGTATATCTTCCATAACTGGAATAAGTATTTCAAATGGAAGTTACCCAATTGTCTATTCTATTTGAAATTTATACTCCCTCTGTGGAAGATTTTAGCTAAATCTTCCACAGGGGTAGTGTAGATAAGTGGATTTCAATTCGTCGCTGTTTTGGCATAGTGTCGTATGACGATTTTGGGGCAAAATGAGTTATATAAACTTTCAAAATCTATGAATGAAACTCTACATATTCACAAAGTTTTGAGACCTAAATGTAATTAGTTAATGAGATATGGCACTAATTAGTATGATACGACATGTTTTTTATGTAACACCCCCCCTAAATCTTTATTCTGTGTTTTGGCATTTGGCATACAGTCGTATCATAGTCGTATCATGATACGTCGCCATAGGCCACCGTGTAACTGCAGTTTCCTATTGTTTTGGCATACTGACGTATCACATGGCGTATATCATATAATTATTTTTACATAGGTTGTCAAATTGTGCATATTTTGGCATACTGCCGTATGAGTTTGCAGATTAATTACTTCTAATTAGTGAATGAATAAAAAGTTTGTATTAAGTTGAGAACAAAGACAAATATATTATTGATTATATTCTTTGATAATAAACATATTTTACTTTGGTGCTCTCAGTGGGTCTTCAAAATTGGAAAAAACTTTAAATGCGATTTTCTCAAAACGGCATTTTTCGTCATACGACAGTATGCCAAAACAGCGACGAGTTGGAATAGCCCAAATGGACTGCAAATCTAAACTATCACGGACTAATATCCCAACGAGATATTCCACAGCGGGAAGCTAATTTGCATATTTGCATATTATTACGGGAGTCCGATTTGCATATTAACGGGTAAAAAAAACTTTTTATAAAGGAAAATATCTTTCACTGGGTCAATAAATCTAAAATCTTGACCATCTTTAATTAAAATTGAACGCGAGGAATATTTGTAAACAAAGTATGAAAATAAACAGATGCCTTTTAATTTGTTGATTTTAAATTTTGTATGACTTGATCCACTGTAGTCTCTAACGCTGCTGCGTCAACAAGAGCTCCAGAACAGACGACACCGCTGGGATCCCAGAAAGTAAATACGGTAGAGTCTACATGTAACTGTCATCTTGTTTTTCAAGGGTTCATACCACTAAATCCGCTATATAGTCTCAACTTTGCATAAAAAATTGTGCAAAATCGGTACAATATTAACAATTTCAGTGTTGAAAATATGAGTGATATTTACGATTATGTGCGCATGAACAGACGAGGTCAAAACATGGTTGCCACACGGGAAAATCTGGCCTTTTTATATGACGCTAATTTTCTCAAAAAGTAGACCTAAACTCCGTAAATAAATTCATCAGGATTACCCATAATGCATAATTTGCAAATCTTCTTGTGTACAAATCCAAAAGTATTTCGGTATAAAGACCCGACCCGTTCTTACTCGCGCTCCGGCTCCGTGCTGGCAGAAACTATTCCAAACAGCACTTCATGTTCCCAGAAAGGAAATTATTTTCCGCTGCCCTGCTCATGAATTCCCAGACATTGGCCTTGTGTAAGTTTCAGTTTCAGTTTCAGTTTATTTTCACCATACAATATTATACAATCCAAATAATGAAGGAAAACATTGGTGGGGAGACCAAAAGAGCAAGGCTCGAAATGTATGGTCACCCTAGAAGTTGCAAATGATGATAATTATAGATTACTACCTTAAATAACTACTAAAACATGACAACTACAAACACGGAACAGGACTGGGTAAGTGCCGAACAGGACCGGACAGGACATGTGCAACTAAACACTAAGGTGAAGGCAGTGATGATGGCATATAGCAAACTTATAAAATAAAAGTTATAAAATAAAACAAACCAATTAAGTTACTGGTAATATGACAACAGATATGACTTATATTTTCTTTTAAATACATACAGTGATTTGGCATTCTTTAACTCATGTACAATTGTATTCCAAATCAGAGGACCTTGTCTTCTAATTGTATTTCTTGCTAAATCAGTATTGAAATTATACGGACGATAAAATGAGGATATGCGGGTGGGGTAGCTGTGAAAGGACCTATTTTGAATGAAATAATCGGCAAAATTAACAGGAAGGTTATTGGAAGCATAATTGTGCATAAATGAACAAAGGGTCAATTTGTGGATGTCATAAATAGTCAGAGTATTAAAATTCTTAAATAAAGGTGGAGTATGCTCGAGCCAGTGAGAATTCGAGCAGATCCTCATAATTCTTTTTTGTTTTTGTTGGATTGAGTGGAGATTGGTGTTATTTGAATCTGCCCAAATTAAATTGCAATAAGATAGGTGGGGAAGCACAAGAGTATTGTATAATGAAAACAATGTTTTGGAAGGGAGAACTTCTTTAAGGCGATACAAGATACCACAATACTTAGATAAAATATTAACAACATTTGAAGTATGTTTTGACCAAGTTAAAGACTCGTCTAAGAGAACTCCAAGGAACTTTGTTTGGGAAACTCTGGAGATTTTGACTCCGTCAATGAAAATATTTAAATCATTATACACACGATTGCTATACCTGTTTTTAAACATAATGTAATTTGTTTTGTCTACATTTAACGACAACTTACTTGATTTAAACCATACAGAAAGCTTATCTAATTCCTGGTTAACAATAGTTATTAAATCAGGGAGGTTAGCATGCGAAACAATAACATTTGTGTCATCTGCATAGGTTACAAAAGCAAGTTTATCAGAAGAAAAAGCAATGTCATTTAGGAAAATGATGAAAAGTAAAGGGCCTAAGACTGAACCCTGGGGCACACCACATGTTATATTACGATATGATGAGTTACATTCATCTAAACAAACATACTGAGTTCTATTGGTAAGGTAACTCTTGAACCACTCGAAGGCACTTCCTCTGATACCATAATGATGTAGTTTATCAAGAAGAATGTGATGATCAATCGTGTCGAAGGCCTTCGAGAGGTCCAAGAAGATGCCCATTGTATGTAATCTTTTATCAAGGTCTGTAGCAATCTTATCATAGGCGGTAATGAGTGCCATATAAGAGGAGAGCTTTTTTCGGAAACCAAATTGACAATTATGAAGCAAATTATGACATTCAAGAAATTTATACAATCTTTTATGAATAATACTTTCAAAAATTTTGGAAAACACAGGTAAAACAGATATAGGACGATAATTGTTACATAAAGTATCATCTCCAGATTTGTGAATGGGAACGACACGTGCAATTTTAAGTTCATCTGGTACAATACCTGAGCTGATAGACAAATTAAAAACATGACATAAGGGTATTTTAATTAAATCAATAACAATCTTGACAATGTCTGGTTTAACGTCATCAAAACCACTGCTAGTACCAGTTTTAAATGAAGAACAAATATCAACGACTTCCTCAACATCAGTTGGAGATAAGAAAAGAGAGTGCATAGGTGATGGAACTGAATTGAGAAAATCATTGAATTTTGTTTGAGTTGAAGGAATATTACTAGCTAAATTGGGACCAACATTAACAAAGTAATCATTTAAACCATCAGCAATTTGCTGTGAATCGGAAACAATAGAACCATTAATGACAAAAGAATCAGACAAAGGCTTCTTCCTTCTATTACCTAAAAGATCATTCAAGACACCCCAAGTCTTTTTAAGATCACGTTTGTGGACATCAAGTAAGTTACAGTAATACTGCTTTTTAGATGCACGAATAACAGAGGTCAGTTTGTTCTTATAATCTGACAAGGCACGCTTGTTAGAAACAGTTGGTGATGATCTATACTTTCGGTAGAGTTTGTCCTTTCTGCTGATAGACCTAAGAATTGCCTTGGTGATCCATGGTTTATGAGGAATGCCTTTAGCCCGAGAGATACGTTTGCGCTTAACAGGAAAAGAGCGATTGTACAAATCATTGAATTTTGTAACAAAATTGGAATAGGCTTTCGTAGGTGATAAATCATTCATAATATTATCCCAATCTGTGAGCTGAAGATGATTCTTAAAGCAATTAATATTATCTTGATTAAATGTACGACGACATTGATAAATTTAGGACTATGTTTATGTAAATCAATAGCACCAGTAACTTGAAATACGGGATAGTGATCGGTAATGTTATTAACAAAAATACCCGACTTAATCTGCTTACTAAGAACATTTGTGAATATGTTGTCAAGAATACTCGCTGAGTTATTAACAATACGTGTAGGACGGTCTATAAGTGGAAACATATCATGAGAATAAAAATTATTGACAAATTCATTAACCTTGTTGTCGGTGTCATAATGAAGAATATCAAGATTGAAGTCACCAGAGATGTAACACAATTTATTTTCAAGTGAAATACGATCGAGACAGTTAGACAAATCAGAATTAAAAGAATCAACATTAGTACGATGGGCACGGTAAACATTACCAACAATGATGTTTTTGGATTGTGGAGAAATGATTTCAACAAAATGGATTCAGAATGATCAATATCATTACGATCGGCTTGAATCAAATTTAAATCGGGTCTGGCTTTAAAAGATAATGTATTATGAACATAAAGAGCAGCCCCGCCACTTCTCCTACCTTGACGAGGGATACTTATCAAATTATAATTGGAAATGTCAATCAGGTTTGAATGATCCTCCTTGAACCAGGTCTCGGACAGGGCAATAATCGAAAAGGTGAAATTCAAATTTGAAATAAATGCATTGATAAAATCCTGGTTCTTGTTAAAACTACGTACATTTAAATGCAAAATAGAAAACCCAGCTTTAAACGACAAGTTAAAGTCAGATGAAGAATCAAACACATAGTTGCAAGAATTTAAAATGCCAAGGTTTTGAAGGTAATCATGCGATTTGTCATTAATACCAACTTCAAATAAGAAAGGATTGAATTTTAAATCTAACAACTTATTATAATCATAAGAATTATTGAAATAACGAATAGTAAACAGAAATTCACCATCATCAGGAATGTGATTAAATGGGAAAATATCACCAGAGCATTTGTAACAGAACCAATTGTCGTCTTCAAGATTACCATAAACACATCTTTTATGATACATAGCTTTACAGAACTTACATTGAATAGAATTGCAATTCACCTTATAAATACACTTATTACATTGATTACACTCAGCCATCACACTACCAACATATAACAAAGAAACACAAGAAACAAAGAAAAAAATAATACACGAAGAAAATCGAAAAATCTAAACAAGAATTTGAATTAATAAGAGAATAAATATATGCAAAAAATAAAACTGGGTTGGCGGGTCAGGGACACGGCCAGCACAAAAAAAAGTGATTATTTCATAGGGACATAAGAACATAAAAGAGATGAATAAAACATGTTAGTGGGAAATGGAAAAGAAACTCAACAAATGGTGATGAAAAATGACTAAACATACTAAAGGCATTAATTAATGATCATGAAAACATATGTCTCAAGCAAACAATGTGTGAAAAGAGATGTGTTGAAGTAAACCTTGTATAATCCAGGTTGAAGTACAGAATCATATTAACATAAGAAGATACTTGATTTAATTTACAACTGCTACGGAACTACTTTGAAAAACAGTGATTATATCGGTGACGAAAATATTGTAGGCACCAGAGGGTTAGACCTCTAACGTTTCTGAAACAGCAAGTTAATTTATCATCAAAAAATTAATAGTAATATTAATAGCACTGATATTTAAATATATCGAATTAGAGTCAGATATCCTTTGCAAAAATTTGATGATGATTCAAGTCATTTATGAAAGTCATATTGAGCTATTTAGAATGGCACAATAGAGACAAAAGCTCAGTGCAGCATTAATCAGAAACATAGAGATTATTGTCAATAAATAGCTTAACTTCAGTTCCTACTGTCTTGATAACAGCCTTCTTGCCATCCGCAATTGCTTGTCTCTTGATCGGCAAAAGCTGCTGTCTTCGCATCTGCAATTCCCTGGGTAGATGAGGAGATATTCCAAATCTGCCTGCGGATTTCTTCAAACGAGGGGCCAACCGGAGCACATGGTCCCGATCTTTCATCTGAATAAATTTGGCGATGATTGGGTCTGGCTTAGATTGGTCACTGCGCTTAGAGGGGACACGGTGGCAGTTAGCAAAGAGAGTTGTTTCTGAGTTCTCGTACTTTAACTCATCCTTCAGAAAAAAACGCAAGACTGCCTCACAGTCTTCATCGGCTGACCTCTTCTCAATACCGTAAAAGAGGAGATTCGCTTTTTACTGTACATATCTGCTTCCAGACGTTGCTTTCTCAATTCCGTAATTTCTTTCATTAGCAAGTTGTGAACCCCAGGTACTGTTTCGTCTTTAATTACACGCACTTCGTTGTCAACAAAATCCAGACTCAATTTCAGGTCAGTTACATCAGATTTAATTTCGGCAATCTCGGATTTAATATTCTGAATTTGTTTGGAAATGGAAGCAAAGTTCTGCTTATTCTCCAGTCTCATAGTGTCTAAAAGGGCTTTCAATTCGGGATCCATCACGAATTATAGTTCGTAATCAGCCGAAGAGCAATTGAGTGACCAGCTGGTAAAAGGGCGCACACCACTAAATAATCGTCCCATTGAAATACGTGTAAAAACACCGGTTTTCTGTGCTCGTTTTGAGGCCTTTTCGGCGCTTTCTGAGAAATTTAATGATAACCAGTCGATTGCAAATCGATGAAAGTTTAACATATGTTTCAATGTATGGGTAGTCTTCCACCTCGTTTTCCCGGTAGGATCCACTAAACAGCGCCCTCACTGTTTCTGACATGCTCTCAAGACTGTAAACCTGTTTCTGCCCATTTTGTAATACGCGGACCTATTTTCTCGATAATTATAAAAATGCGACTTTTTAGTGATTCAAATTCATGCACAGGCTTTACACTTTAATTTAAGCTATAATTCGCCACTCTTTCTGATTATTATTCCAAAGAGCAGCCCACAATACCTCAAAAACTTTCTGTATTTTACCGGAACTCAGTAGGGTTGCACAAATGGCGCATTGATTTAGTGGTGTGCTCCCTTCAAGGGTTTCTGATGTTCATAAAATTTAATTCTTTTATCTTTTTTCTTAAAATATAAAATGTTTTGAGTAAAACGCTCGAAACAGAATTGCTCTGTGACATTCAGTTCAAGAGAAATGCCCCTTCAAAGTTATATGGTGGATTCCGAAAATAGGCAAATTTTCAACATTTTGACCATTCATGCTTACTCTTCTATATTTGCATTAAATTCCAATTCTCAAGATAGTTTTTGACCATCAATCTGATAAAATTCGGTTTTAAATGAGAGTAAATTACCTTTCACAATTGCAAGGGTCTACTGTTAATGATTTGTAACAATCACCCCCCCCCAAAAAAAAAACAAGATTTTGCAGCTTTAAAAGGCACGCACCGATTTGTCACCTTAAGCCCAAATTGCTTAAAATCCAAGAAATCTCGTTTTCACACAATTTGAGTAATTTGTGGCAATTTCTTGAACTTTGAAGGCCTCTGAGGGAATAATCTTAACGCGACTTGCATCTTAAACGCATTAAATACATTCACTAACATATAAACTATCTATTTAAATCGAAAAAACTGCAATTTAATCAAAAGCCGATTTCAATTTTGGCTGAATCTCTGAAAAGCACGGTTTTACTCCTAGCCCTTCGAAGGGCGCACACCACTAAATAATCGTCCCATTGAAATACGTGTAAAAACACCGGTTTTCTGTGCTCGTTTTGAGGCCTTTTCGGCGCTTTCTGAGAAATTTAATGATAACCAGTCGATTGCAAATCGATGAAAGTTTAACATATGTTTCAATGTATGGGTAGTCTTCCACCTCGTTTTCCCGGTAGGATCCACTAAACAGCGCCCTCACTGTTTCTGACATGCTCTCAAGACTGTAAACCTGTTTCTGCCCATTTTGTAATACGCGGACCTATTTTCTCGATAATTATAAAAATGCGACTTTTTAGTGATTCAAATTCATGCACAGGCTTTACACTTTTATTTAAGCTATAATTCGCTACTCGTTCTGATTATTATTCCAAAGAGCAGCCCACAATACCTCAAAAACTTTCTGTATTTTACCGGAACTCAGTAGGGTTGCACAAATGGCGCATTGATTTAGTGGTGTGCTCCCAAAAGGTGCGGTGGAGCGTGGTAAGCCATGGGTAAGCACACGTACACTCAAATAAGAACAGTTTATAATCCGCCGAACAGCATGCACGTACACAAATACAATCAGGGATATAAAGGGATAGGCATCGTAGCTATTACGTAACACACCGAATGATGTAGTTTAACTCTAGACAATAGGCGCCATATTGCAGGAGGGTTAGAGTTCATAGAGGAAACGTTAAAGGTTAGTAGATTAGGTCACCCAGGCACATCACTAATGTGTTTCACGAGTTGTAATACCGACAGGTAAAAACATTGATTTTGTAAAATTCTCCCGATTTTTTAAAATTACTAAATAAGGTTAGTACTTCAAACCATTCTTTGATGAATCTATGCAATATGACGGTAATTTTGAAACATCTAAGAATCAATCTAAACATCTTCATGATATTCATTTTTTTGCGCATGGTCAAAGCATGCTCTTGCGCTATCCACAGACTATCCGGTGGAAACTTCAAAGCAACGATCATGCGTTAATATTTACAAAATGGCGAATGATGTAGTTTAAGTCGAACAATAGCGTGACCGGCGTGACGTAGTTTTTGGCATTGTTCCTATATGCACTTTCACCCTCCTGATACAATGTAATGGTGAGCACACGGTGAATACGGAAATTGAATGAAGCGGGTAAACACACAGTCTGTGGCCGATGAATATGAGACAAAATCAGTCAAATTTAGCAACGGAAGGCTTTAAAAAGACATACCAAGCAGATGTGAATGGTCAGGAGAGTTCCAATAATCAGATGTAGTAAAAATGTAGCATAAAGAATCCCGTTATCTGTCACATAGCTGGGCCATACACGACGACACAAAATTAAACGTGTGTACTAGTGTCCGCCATCAATCGATATTCCCAAGAGGTTTGTTGGATCTCTTTTAGGAAGAGGCAGTGCTGCATTCCGGTAGATTACACCATCTGAAGTGCGGAATTTTATAGTCATATATAGTTGGTATCTGCTGGAGGGATGTACGACTTCTGAATTACCTCTTCAACGAAGGGCATTATGCTATCTGCTACAGCTTTCAGTGTCTGATCATGTCTCCAGTTGTATCTACCACTCTGCAGAGAATAGTTGCATACTTGCATCCATTTAACAGAGTACAGTTATTATGATGACACAAATGACAGGATCCAAGGTTGATCTTTCCCCAGAGTCTGAAATTATCTGGTGATGGAAGTTGGTCTTGGATGGCATTGACTTGGAATGGTAGGAGCTCTGGTGTCCATACATACATGAGTTTCTTCCAAGATGTATCTATAATTATACTTGCATGGCTGAGTCCTATCTGTGCCGTTGTCCTTTGGCGCAGCCATAGAGGTACACAAGTATAGGTAAACAAGCATATCTTCATCTACGCCTTTTAAATAATTTCTGGTTCTTCTCGAAACCAAAGGCCTTCTCTGTCTGTTTGACCTCTGCACATCTCAGTATCATATGTCGCTCTCTTTGTTCGAGTTCTCCGACTCCATTCCACCTTGATTGCTTTGCGTTTCTTTGGAGCCAGTCTTTGTAGAGAGTCTGTGTTCTCCCATCTATAGAATATACTTGTTGAGATGGTGCTTGGTGACTTACTTATGTAACACCCCTAAAAGTTAGATTCCAGTGGTCCTCCAAAGATCCCACTTAATCCCCTCTGCTGACCTCTGGCCTCTGCTGACCCCTGGCCACATATGGAGAGTGTAGATTACTTTATTTAGAGATAGAATTTGAGTAACCCTAGTTGTTTGTAGTTTTTGGAAATTTGCACTCTCAATACATATGTGATTATGACTAGAAAATATTGGTATAAGGATGAAAGTTTTGTAATAAGCAAAAGGCTTTTCATGATGGCATAACTGATCAAATAATAATAACTTTTAGTGTTGTTATATATGTTATATTCATGTTTAAATCTCTTACATTAAACATAATGAAGCTTTATTCAACATGCTTTGTTTGAATTGCTCATAATTAATATGTTATTTTGGTTTCAACTTCAGTGCATTGATCTTGATCATATGAGAAATACTATGTTGCACTGTCACTTTATTTGATTATTTGTTTCAATACAAAATACTTTAGGTGCTACTTCCCTTGTCCCTTTAAATTAGTTATTTTGGAAGTTTTGATCATTTGTTTGGTATATCAAGTAGCACTATTAAAACATTCCAATCAATCTTCCGTCAATCTTTTAATTAGTATTGCCCTATCTGTTATATTTTTTGATATTAAATGTGTGTACTAACCATATGTGATGGATGTTCAACATTTGTAGTGGGTGAACTCTTTTTGGATAATTATTATTATATATCTGGTTCTATGCTCGTTCCATTAGTTCCCAAAGATATGATGTTGCCCAAGACAAACTGGCAAAGTAGCTCACTTGCCAGAAGGTAGCAACGCTTCATGAGCTGAGTTCACAATTACCCTATGAATGTTGGACAGAAACACAGTTGTCTACTAATAGTAATTTAAGATAAAACAATTAGCATTTTTTATACATGTATTATTGCGCGAGCTAAGTTGAGGAAAAGGATATTATGTTTGCATATTACCTCGACAATAAGATAAGTCTTCAAAACACAAATGTGGACGAAACAGCGATTATACCGTCCCTATGCATTTTGTTGCTCTTTACAGAGATGATCTTTACAGAGACTGATTTGTGATTTGTGATGATGGTCATCGAGGGAGTGATTTACACCGATTGTGACTTTACTACAACACTGGATGAACTGTTGACTTTGAAATTTTAACTATATTATTATGGGATCCCCGCGAAGCAGCGCGCTTGCGTAGTATTACTAGTAAAATGTATTAAGGTTTATTTTATTTTTATTTCCTTTTTTTATTCTTAATAAATGTTTTTCCTTAGAAATCAAGATATTGGCTCATCGTTGTATAGTGTGATTATAAATTTTGTTCTGTCATTAGTGTAACGTCATTGTTTACACTTGACGCATGAACCTGGGTTACACTTACATGTATTTTACAGAAGTGGTGAGGCTTTTAAGGTGAAACCCGTACTTCTTTCTGTATAATCATAGCACTGTTGCTGGTACATCTGCTTATTTCTGCCCATCTTTTCAAGTATTTGGCGCAGGTTGCTTCCAAACTCTCGATGTACGTAATTGGGAAGATGTAGTTGGTATATTCCGCGTCATTTTGGGTTGGATTGCATTCCCGGGATTGCATTATTACATATCCACATCTTCATGATTCCATTGAGTATAGGCTTTTGTCTGTCTTTTTCAGCATGTCTGTTAGTTTCTGCTTTGCAGACTCTCTGATTTCCTTATCCTTCAGATCTTTGGAGATAATCTTGCAGAGGAAACGCACGGGCTTGTTGTAGATATACAATCTCTCTTCTCCATCTATTGTCAACTTTGGATCGTATGCCACATATTGGGTTTTATGTCCCTCTTGCTTTTATTTCTTATTTGGGACAAATCTCTTCATGGCACAGGATCGATATTGGCTTGGTGTTGCCTTCTCCATGTAACCATGGTAACTAGAGAGAAAAAAACCCCATCACAAATAACGTAACAATATCAGGTAACTTAAATTTGATAAATTTGGTCAGCTCGTAATCGGCGGGCCATATAACATCGCGGATTAATATCAATGTACTTTATTTTGAGAATTGCCTTGTGACATCACGCCAGAAGCATCACAAATTATTAAAGGACGTGTCCGGCAATCACAACATTATGTCTTATATATTAGAAAAATAAGGTTTAGCATCTAGCACGAAGCACATGGTTGATTTAACACAAAGTCATATTAACCATGAAAACGAATAAAAACAGCCATCTCTCAACACGCGATATTCAAAATTCCCGCGCCGAAATTTTCTAGAGCAATGACGTCGTGGTTATTTGTGCTCATTTTGTCGTCATGCTTCATTGAATTATTAGGACGTCATTGCTCTAGACAATTTCGGCACGGGAATTTTGAATATCGCGTGTTGAGAGATGGCTGTTTTTATTCGTTTTTATGGTTAATATGACTTTGTTTTAAATAAAACCATGTGATTCGTGCTTGATAATTACTTTTCTAACATATAAGACATAATGTTGTGATTGCTGGACAAGTTCCTTTAATTAAAGTCCTATACTTTGTCTACTTTATTTACCACGCACAATATACAGCCTGTCTCAAAAAAAGTTGTGCAAGTGAATGGCGCCCTCTTTGGCAACTAGAAAATACCGTTGTGACATAATGCTTACATCCACGTCAAGGGAGTAGTCTTAGGTCTCCAATGCCGTTTGTTCTGTTCAATTTGCTTGTTTTAATCTCGAGATATGCTTACTTAACAACGAAAGGGTAAAATCACAATTGTGCCACTTTTACTATAGGAAAGGGGGTTGTACATGTAAATCAATGATAGCATCAAGTTTATCAAGGGTTCCTTCGTGAAATCAAAAGAATGCATCAATTACACAACAATACATAATTGTTTTGACTGTTTTTACTGTTTTATCATGATACAGATATTATATTTCTCTTTTCCACTTACGACAAGTTAAAAGATAAATAAATATTTCACATTCTGCTGTAAAATTAAATACATGTGCATGATTTTATCATGGTAAATACTGTTTTCTTTGTCACTCAAGACATGTTAAAAGACAAACAAATATTGCACACTTATAGGTTAATCAACTTAGACAAGTTCATGAAATTTGAAAAATTAATGAAATTAGACAAAATAATGCACGCGCTGATGTTGAAGCGTCTAATGCACGAGCCCCGAAGCGGGAGTGCATAGACGCATCAACATCAGCTATCATTGATTTACATGTACAGCCCTATTCCCGAGTAAAAGTGGCACAATTGTGATTTTATCCTTTCGTTGTTAAATAAACATATCTCGAGATTAAAAAAAGCAAATTGAACAGAACAAACGGTATTTGAGAGGTAAGAATGTGCCCTTGACGTTGATGTAAGCATCATGTCACAACCGTATTTTCTAATTGCCAAAGAGGGCGCTTTTCACTTGCACAATTTTTTTTGAGACAGGCTGTATATCACTCTTAACGTGGGTCTACTTTTCGGCGTAGTCGCAAAAACAATACCTGCAGATACGAGCTGATCAAAGTATAGTGTTATCAATACCCAAGACTAAAATAAATGAAAAATTAAATTATATTTTGCTTTCAAATTAAATAATATTACAACCAAACAGCAGTGTTAATTGATTGTGTTGAAATTAATCATCGATTAATTTTGTTCAACATAATGATGCAACCTGCTTAATGGATCGCATTGACCGACTATATATAGACCAATAAACGCGGACATTGACATGTCTCATTAACCCTCTTCGTGCAGTTATCGACTGCAGGCGACAAGTACCAAATTTCATTTAAAAATTCAAAAATGTCAGAATTGTAAACTTTCAAGACAATGTTTAGAATCAGCATGAAAAATGCATTAGAATGAGTACAACTGTACAAGTAAGCTTATAGTTTAATCGGTTCGTAATAGACGGGCATTATCCATCGATTGTAAATAATTGTTGATGTGTGACATATCTTCAGTAGATAGCAGCTAATGTGACCTCTATGCTTGATAATACGTTTTTGAAGGTTGTGAAGGTTCTAACCAAACTCTAGCCTTGATCAAGGCTTCCTCCTTTACTTTTTCTCTATTCATGCTCTTCATAGGACCCATGAGTGGTAGAAGTAACATATACTACTGCAGTACTGGACTCTCTCAGATTTTTTGTGTGGCGCTGGCTACATGAGCTTAGGGAGGAAGTGTGCCTTGTGGGCGTGGTGGGCATTTTGCTCAAACACTACCCCTGCAGTGCACAGTATGCCTGGGATAAAGTAAGATAAGAAAGTCCACTATGACACTATCTGGCCTAACAATTCAAATGTCAAATAGATTTTTACAAAGTTATGATGGTAAACCCGGGATGGTAAATAATTATTTTGAAAGAATAACTTCATTAAAATTTTGAAACAGAAATTTGTGGAATATGTGGCAAAGCTTCCATTTTACATTCACTAACTATGGACGCCAAAGGACTTGAAGCAAGTCTAACCAAACCCAAAAACTCTGAGCAGAAAGAAGCTGGTTCACCCGAAAGACAAGCCACCCAGGACAATTGCATATATGAAATGACAATGATTGCCAGGATTTGTATGTGACACTAAAATACAGACCTTAGCAGAACGCATACATGTACCAACCAGCACAGCTGACGTGTCAGTAATGGGTTGTGGGGATTCCGTCGTGTTTGCACATCATAAAGTACACCTTCGACAATACTGACGTTGTTATTTCTGCAGAAGCTGGTTCACCCGAATGACAAGCCACCAAGGACAAAATGTCAATATTGTATATGCCCGGGTGTATATGCTATTAAAATACAATGAAATAACAATGATATAATTATGTGAAACTAGTAAACAGACTGCAAAACGCATACCACACAGGTAAAGGGACTCCGTCGTGTTTACATAGTTTGGAAACCTTTGGGTACGACAATAAGAACGTTGGTATGATTGGACAGAGAAGCGATCTACGTCAAGAAAGAACGACCCTCACTCAACAAGGTGGCGGCCTCCGACACAATTTTGCAGGGTCCTACAATTCTGTACTGAAAAACACTCCTAGGAAGTCAACGACCTCTGATACCACCATCTTGTGATACGTACATGACCAATTGCCACCAGAACATGAGACGGATGGAAGATGCAGTCACCTTGAGCGTGTTTATAGTGAGCCATATCCGTTATTTGGCGTAAGTACCGTGAAAACAACGGATATTGCCGTATAATATTTCCGTTATTCAACGTAAGTACTGTGAAAACAATGGCTATTGCCGTATAATATTTCCGTATACTGTCACTATAAACACGTTCCTTGGAAGTGAGTCCAGTTGATGATTTTATGATTTCCATTAAATTTATGTTAAGTATATAGTATCTAAAGAAGAACCAGAAATGACTCTACTATACTATAATTAAAACTATCACAACGGAAACACGCCTCAAAGTATCGAGTCGTCTTATCCATTTGCCAAATAAGGAGATCATTATACCAAATATGGCTGAGAATAGCATCCGTTGGTACAAGCTACTTAGTCTATTCATCTGTTTTTCATCTACCTGTTTCTCGGCGCGGCAATCTTTCATTATCTTGAAACTGAGAATGAGTCACGTGTGCGAAGTACTCTTCAAGATGCCAAGCAAGAGTTACGGGATGAAGGTTGCTTGGACGAGGATGAATTGGAAGAATTTATAGATCACGTGAAGAGAGCGGTAGCACACGGAATTAACCCTTCTCGGAATGCGTCTAATCCTTCCAATTGGGATTATGCCAGCGCCTTCTACTTTTCTGGGACTGTAGTCACCACTATAGGTAAGTATTATCATAATGTTTCGCATCTTAAGGGGCACTGACCGGCTTACCAATTTTGGGAAGAAAGGTGGGTAGTCAGATTTTGCCATAATCTGTTTTCTATCTTACATTGAGGCTTATCATTGAATCGGTTTCCAAATTTTGAGTGTAGCTCCTGCGGTTTTGATATGAAAACTAAAATCGTGCATAACAATGCCCCGTAAAATAGTTTCCCCGATGGTGATTGCCACTATTTTCACGTTTTTGTTCAGAGATTCTAAACAAAACATATTTCTGTTGCTGGGGTAGGCCTAATGAGAAATCGGAGCTTTCTTCTGATATCAGAATCTCAAAATAGTGTTATCAGCAGTAGATAGGTGACGAAATAGTGTGCTATCAGCAATAGATAGTCGATGAAGCAATGTACTGTCAGCAGAGATAGTTGATGAAGCAGTGTACTCCCATTTCCCCTTTAATTCGCATATTAATTTGATGTGAACCTAGTTTTCAGAAGCTATAAATAAAATTATTATGGTTTGATTTTTGTTCTCGATATTTCTACGCCGAGAGTTTTGGCCTATAATACCTGATATTTTTTTAAACCCATTCGGATTCCCAAATTTGGAACACTTTTAACAAATTGTGCTTCGGTGACCAGTTCAGTTGGACACCGCTCCAAACTTTGAAAAATTGAACGTTGAAATTTAGTACAATTGTTTTTGGACCACCCTGTATTTTGCAAAAACCAACACCATTTTGTATAATCAGTCTGTAATACATGTCAATTGTTCTCAGTATTTGTTTAACACCATCATACTTTGCCAGATTTTTAATTGATTGTGTTGAAATTAATCATCGATTAATTTTTTTCAACATGCAACCTGATTGATCCAATTGACCGATACAATATGCTATATGATATACAACCTGCACGAGTCGAAGTCCAAAATCAGTTTCAATCGTAGTCTCGGACTCAGACTGAATGTAGCTCAATCATGAACACATGTTTAGGAATGTCATAAACCGAGTGTGAAGGAGACTGTTACGTCCATAATTGGTCAACATCAATCCAGTAACTTTAAACAAATAAACAGTTATCAAAGTAAATTTAGGTAAACAAATCCAGTAAACTACTCACGTCTTTAGCTTTCGCCATCTCGGATGATGGCTTTCTCAAAAGTGACTTGGTTCACTGCTTCTCCCGCGGAAAGTCACTTTTGAGAAAGCCATCATCCGATGTCAGGGAGGCCATATGGATCAGGAGAAAGGGGGCCGCCACCATGAACCGGGACATAGGCTCATACACTCTAGATCACGTATATGACTCACTGCTTGCACCACCACACTCTGGGAATGAGGCTACAGCCACTTTCCGTGGGAGAAGTTTACCTAAATTTGTTTACCTAAATTTGTTTACCTAAATTTGTTTAGATTTGTTTACCTAAATTTACTTTGATAATCAAACCAATCCTACAGATGAAACTGTTCAGTGAAATAAACAGCTATCTTCAAAGAGAAAGCCGGATGTGTCACATATCTTCAGTAGATAGCAGCGAATGTGGCCTCTATGTTTGATAGTACGTTTGTGAAGATTCTAACCAACCCCACAAACTCTGAGCAGACAGAAGCTGGTTCACTCGAAAGGCAAGCCACCCAGGACAATATAACTATTAATGAAATGACCATGATTGCCAGGATTTGTATGTGACACTAAAATACAGACCTTAATAGCAGAACGCATGTACCAGCACAGCTGACGTGCCAGTAATGGGTTGTGGGGATGTCGTCGTGTTTGCACATCATAAAGTACACCTTCGACAATACTGACGTTGTTATTTCTGCAGAAGCTGGTTCGTCCGAATGACAAGCAACCAAGGACAATATATTATATATGCCAATACAATGAAATAACAATGATTGCCTGGACTTGATTTGTGAAGCAGGTAAACAGACTTTATCAAAATAAACGCATATACCACACAGACACACAGTGTCATCGCCCGATATCTTCATGGCAGAAATCGCCATGGTAGGTTGAATCCACAGCCATGCGCATGGCCATTTTGTTCCGACCTTTGAGACGCATAATGAGCCGAGGGACATCCGACTAAGGCTACTGACAATTGCCTGGTAATTGACCTCTCTGTGTGTGAGTGAGCAAATCAATTGCGGGAATATCAAATCGTGCATAGCACATTCACGTGTATCGATCCCGGGTATTCATTTCACTGTCTCTGCTGTCATGTAATTATTAACCGGGCGATGTCGGTGTGAGACGTGCTATTTCATGAACAATCCGGTCTGCCAGTCTGCCAGCCGGTCTGCTAATCTGCATAATGTAGGAACCGGACACAGAGCTACGAATTCCTCTATCTATTCTTGAGATGTCAAAAGGCTCATTTACATGAGTCGGACTCCTCCATTGCATTTGTTCATTTGTGTATGGAGAGCAATGGTGACCCTTCATTGTATTTGTTAATTTGTGTATGAAGAGCCATTCTTGCAGCCCGTGAGACTCAGGTTAGGTCCTCAGGTACAGCCAGACTATGGTCAGACGCTGTATGTACTAGAAACGCATATCATTCCGTATTCATTCAATGGTAGCAATAACGGCCCCGCGTAATGGAAAAACCTGAATTTGTTACATAAAAAGAAATAAAAATTTAAAAAACCAGGGTGCCACCTGTGTACATATTAAATGGATACAGAAATGAATTAATCAATGACAAACATCCGGGACATAAAGAACCTTTGACATGAAGCCAGGGCGATGTGACTTCATAAGGGCAATGTCGGGGATTATAGGACACAATCGATGGGGAGAGATGAGGTCCGACCAGGTCCGACCGAGTCTCCTACACAGGTTACGCTCCCTGTGGAGGGGCGGAACCAAACTGGCTGATGTGGAGACTAAGCCAGTTTGAGTCGGTCTGATACTCGTCTTTGACCATGCGCAGATCTGGCTGGTCAGGAAGATATTTAATATCCCGAATTTATAATATGCCTACCAGTTCCATCTATAACCGATTTGCTAGAGAATATTTGTTACCATGTTTAATAAATTCGTATTAATCGTATAATAAAATGTGGCCAAATGTATATTTGTGTACATAGTGTGTGGAATGTGTGGATCCACTCTTCTACGGACTTGGCTACTAAGCATGTCGGGAAGGATATGGCGGTATGCTGACCTGGGTCAATATGTTCTGGGCAGATGAGGTCCGACCAATTGCCTACGACCTTGTGTGCGATCATGTGTAACAGGCAATTCCCGATAATAATAGAGGTTCCCTGATGAAGCCATGATGACATGATTTTATTAGTCGCTTTATATACCACATACTTCCGTATGTCATAATACCAATATTTGTAATTGTATATAGGCCTAATAACTAAAATTTTGCATCTTAAATGCATATTCTATTATGCACAAACGACTAGCGAATACTAATCTTCAAGATATTAAGCTTTAGAAGAGCTCAAATACCATATATCACTAAGCAGATTATAGGTGCTGGCCTTGTCCTATTGTATTTGTTTGTTTGTGTATGGAGAGCTTCTTTTGATGGGGCACTACTCCATCGGTTTCAGGGCGTAGTTCATTGACCTCAACGGGCTGCTATTTGAAATGCTTTTATATTAACTTGATACGTCCCGGGGTGCAGCCATTTCATTATTTGCAAGCCACTGGGATTCGATATAGGTTTGTGTTGTAAATGAACACGTGAATAAGAGTCCCCTAGGTAAGGATTTCGTCGTGTTTACATATTTGGACAGCCTAAAGCACACCTTCGACAATAAGCACGTTGGTATCAAATGATAGTCATATAACGACCAAAAGATAAATGACTATCATTGAGGACTGAGTTCCGCAGTCTAGGTGGTATACGAAAAGGTAACTAAAGAAGCGAATTACGTCAAGAAAGAACGATCCTCACTCAACAAGGTGGCGGCTTCCGACACAATTTTGAAGGGTCCTACAATTCTGTACCTGAAAACATTACGAAGTTAAAATCAAAATCAACAACCTCTGATACACCATCTTGTGACAGGTCATTATTGGGATGGAAGATGCCGTAAAGTGCGATGCTGTAACCACTACAATAAAAGTGAGACCAGTTGAACAAGTTTGTGATTTCCAACGAATGTATGTTTTAGTGCCTATCTAAACATAGATTATAAACAAGAACTAGAACATCAATGACTCTACTGTACTGTAATTAAGACTATCACAACGGAAACACGCCTCAACGTATTGTGTCGCCTTATCCATTTACCAAATAAGGAGATCATTATACCAAATATGGCTGAGAATAGTATCCGTTGGTACAAGCTACTTAGTCTATTCATCTGTTTTTTCATGTACCTGTTTCTCGGTGCGGCAATCTTTCATTATCTTGAAACTGAGAATGAGACACGTGTGCGAAGTACTCTTCAAGATGCCAAGCAAGAGTTACGGGATGAAGATTGCTTGGACGAGGATGAATTGGAAGAATTTATAGATCACGTGAAGAGAGCGGTAGCACATGGAATTGACCCTTCTCGGAATGCGTCTAATCCGTCCAATTGGGATTATGCCAGCGCCTTCTACTTTTCTGGGACTGTAGTCACCACTATAGGTAAGATTTATATCATAATGTTTTGCACCAACCCTTAAAAGGGTTGACCGGCTTACCATTTTTTGGAGGAAAACTAAAATGGCCAAAAATGACGTTACTTGGCCAGAAATCCATATACAGGCGTCAACATTGTGAGGAAAGATTGTATGGACCATCCCGCCCCCACAAAATATTATGGGGGGATTTATCCCCGCATCCCCACGAGATCTAGGCATACCATCGAATCTGTTTCAAAATTACATGTATAACAATGCTCCTTTGGTGGATCTAAACAAAACATATCTCCTCGGGCGTTAAATGTTACTGGGATAGGCCTAATGAGAAAATATGAGCTTTCTTCTCATACCAAAATCTCAAAATAGTCTATCAACAGTAGATAGTTGATCAAGTAGTATAGTATCAGCGATAGATATAGTTGATGAAGTAGCGTGCTATCAACAGTAGATAGTTGATGCAGTTGTGTGCTATCAAAATTTTGCAAAGGTTTTGAACGACTTGGATTTCGCTGATGATATTGCCTTGCTTGAATCTTCCATCCCGCGGGCACAGGCACAGCTAACCAGAACAGCGGCTGCAGCAGAAAGCCTGGGTCTCATCATCAGTGTTCCCAAAACTGAGTACATGGCCATCAACTGTAATCCTCAGCCACCACTCCAAGTATACGGAGAACCCATCAAGTATGTCACTGATTTTAAATATCTTGGTTCCATGATGGGCTCTAGCACCAGTGACCTCTCCCGACGGAAGGCGCTTGCTTGGTATGCATTTTGGAAACTGGAGCATCTGTGGAGAAGTCCAACAATCACTGTTGCAACAAAAGTCAAGCTGTTTAACACCACTTGTGTTACAGTATTGCTCTATGGCTGTGAGTCCTGGGTGATATCTACTGATATGGAAAATAAGATCAACGCTTTTGGTACATCATGTTACAGGATAATGCTGAACATCAAGGGCACCGACCATGTTAGTAATGAAAGGGTCTATACCATCACCAACACTGTGCCTCTTATCAACTCTGTCAGATCACGACAACTACGATTCCTGGGACATACCCTGAGGATGCAGGAAGATGAACCATGCAGAAGATATGCTCTCTACACCCCATTACATGGTAAAAGAAGACCTGTAAGGCAAGGAACATCCTACCTGTCTTATGTGCAAAAACTGTTGGGGGATTTCGACAACTTTCTACTGCCAGATGCCATTGTCACTTTGGCTTCAGATCGTAGTACATGGAGAAACTTTGTAGTCGCCTGCTTCGCAGCCGAATGAAATGAAATGAAAATGAATGTGCTATCGGCAGTAGATAGTTGAAGTAGTGTGCTATCGGCAGTAGATAGTTGATGAAGTAGTCTGATATCAACAGTAGATAGTCGATGAAGTAACGTGCTATCAGCAGTAGATAGCTGATGAAGTAGTGGGTTATCAGCAGTAGATAGCTGATGAAGTAGTGGGCTATCAGCAGTAGATAGCTGATGAACTATTGTACTATCAGCATTAGATATAGGCGATGAAATAATGTGCTATCAGTAGTAGATAGTTGATAAAGTAGTGGGTTATCAGCAGTAGATAGTTGATGAAGCAGTGTCACTGCTATCAATATCAATAGGAGATAGTCATGATAGTTGGAGTAGTTTGCTATCAGCATAGCAGTATAGATGGTCGATGAAGTAGTGTACTATTAGCAGTAGACAGTTGATGAATTAGTTTGCTATCATCAGTTGATAGCAGATGAAGTAATGTGCTATCAGCAGTAGATAGACGATGAAGTGGTAGTTTCAATTTGTTTACTTATTTTAGTAACTTTTTAATTATTTGATAATTTTTTTCATTAACTGCTTCTAGGACTTAAAATAACTTTAAAATGTTTCAATGTTTTCAATATTGCATTCACATGGCATAAAATAAAATCAGGCTTGAAAAATACACGCCAAGTTCATTTCACATGACGACTACAAAAAATAGTCTGTCCACATAGAAGTACAAAGTAAATAGACCTCGGAAACTGGAGGTATGAGAATAATTATTTCAGCGCAATGCTTCTTTGGCGCGCCAACTGCTGCGCGATTTGTACACCACGCTCTTTACGCGTCGCGTCGCGCTCGCGTGTGACGCAAAGCATCGACCCCCAAAGCCACAGATTTGGTTTGTACTTCTAAGTGGACAGACTGTTTTTTTATAATTTGACGGATTCCAATTAAGTGTAAGTTTGGACATGTGTAAATATCACAAATATGTCAACAAAAAACGAAAAAAGAAGACCGCATGTCTAATAACATGAATATTGGTTTAAGGTTGGTTTGAACCCTGGAATTATGGAAACATTCGGGCCTCATAACTTCTAAATTGTTGGTCTAAAGTATATAAAAGTATACATATTTAGAATGGCAAAGACTTGATAAGTTCATCTGTGAGGTCAAATTTGGGCCAAAATGCCATTTGCCCGAAAGTTTCCATAATTCCAGGGTTCAGACCAATCTTTTAATGTCTGACGTTAATAAGAATCACGCATCATAAATCCACTGTGTGAAGTAGAAGGCCCTGTGTCACAAACTGGGGTACCTTTGCATTACATAGTAAAAAAATTAAATGTTTTTTATGGAAATCGGTTAAAACAAATGAGAGTGTGGGGGCAAAAACAATTACAAAGTAGGTGGGATTTAACCCACCCCCTTTAGTCCACATTTACAATCATTCTGAGCAAGTATTAGTCTTTTAAAAGACCTTCTGCATTTATTTACTAGATTCAAATATTTAATAGGGGTTTTAGATCAAATTTACGATATGAATCCCTCCCTCTAATCCACCTTCCCCTAATCCACAACCACCCTTGGCATATTTCATGCCAAACGTCATAAGAAAATAATTAAAAATGATTTTAAAACAGGAGTAACATAGAATAAATTAGCCTCAATTTAAGACCTAATCTTCTAAGTGAAGCTGCACATCAAAATGTAACAAAACCACCTTTTGGGGTAACGCAGGATAAGAATCAGGTTTGAACAAAGATACAGTTACCGAATTGAGTCCTATACTTGAGTCCAGTCCTCGTTTACGGAGTTAGGGTTAGGGTAGGGCAGTCTTGTAATAAGACTAGTAGAGTTGCATTTCAAAAGACAACGAATTTGACTGAATTTCCAATTAGGGTAAATTTAGACATGTGTAAATATTACAAATGTCAACAAAAAAGAAGAAGAGAAAAGAGAAAAGAAGACCATATGGCTATAACATGAATATTGATTTTAATACTGGAATAGTCCATTAACCTATCAGCTCAAATAGCTCATAATTATTGATATTTTTGGTCTCTGTCAGCGTAATAAACTAGTACCGTAGGACTAATAAGCCCAATCGCCATTCTAACTTCCGGTTTTTGAGAGCAGTTTTGGGACACTTTGACCTCTGACATATCGGGAAAATTTACGTAATTAATATTAATTTTCTTATTATTGTCACAATTTTGATCATTAAAAATACCAAATAATTATTTTATACAACACTAATATTTTTTATATTTGTTTTAAATATTGTAAAACATTTTAGATTATATTTTGTACGCACAAAAACCCAATATTTCTGAATTTTCTGAAAGGTCAAAGGACAAAGTGTCCTAAAACTGCAAAAACTGTCCCACAATGCATTGCAAACTTCCAATGCCGATTGGGCTTATTATACCTACAGGAAGCCCTTATCTATTTTTTTAAGTACATCATTTTGATGTACCATATGAAATCATTAACAACGATCACCATCCATACGATTTAATCAGTTTTAGTAAGTATGCTCACAAGTAATTATGCCGTGTATAATAATTAAATAAATTAATTCAGGCATTTTATATTTTAGATCAGTAGTAATTAAGCGGATATCAATTTCTTCAATGCTAGCATTTTTATATGTTATTTTAAGTATTTTGAATCAATTATACGAATTTACCTCCCTCCCCCCACATAGACGTAGATCCGGGGGTGGGTTGGAGGGGGATTTTTGCCAGGGGGTGGTCCATACAATCATCCCCTAATGCAATGTTGACGCCTGTAGGTTTCTGACCAAATTAACCTCATATTTGGTCATTTTAGCCCTAAAAGTACACATTTTTACGCGATTCGTGCGCATTTATTCCGCTTTTGCACCATATTTCACCAGTTTAGATTCAATATGGCAATTTTTTCGCGCGCATTTGTACCATCAACTTATTCTGTCGTCAAAAGGTGCTGGATTCACTATACTTCAAGAAAATTTCCCCATCCCACCCCCATGTCAAAAAGAAATCTACGCCACTGCTCCACCATGTTAGCATTTGTTTTCTGTTATTTCACTTCATTTTTCAAATTAAATCCTATTTAGCAGCTGGTCTGTTCTGAATCACGCAACACGGATTTCATTTTTGTTAGGTATTTTTAAATATTTCCAATGTGCAATTATTTGATGTTTTCATAATATTTAAATGTTACTATTGTACAAATGTTGTTATGTAATTTGATGTTTTTTGTAATATTTAAATATTTCTCGTGTGCAATTATATGTTTTTATAATTATTTAAATCAAACTCACTATACTGATGACAGCAAATTACTTCATCAACAATCTACTCCTGATAGCACGCTATACGCTGCACTCAGCTTTCCACTGATGATACTACTTCATCAACCAACTATCTGTTGTTGATAGTACATTACTGCATCAACTATCTACTGCTGAAAGCACACTACTACATCAACTATCTACTGCTGATAGCACGCTACTGCACTCAGCTTTCCACTGATGATAGCAAACTACTTCATCAACCTACTATCTGTTGCAAGTAATAGTACACTACTGCATCAATAATCTACTGCTGATAATACACTACTTCATCAACAATCTACTGCTGATAATACACTACTTCATCAACAATCTACTGCTGATAGCACACTACTTCATCAGCTATCTACTGCTGATAGCACACTACTTCATCGGCTATCTACTGCTGATAGCACACTAGTAGTATAAGACGTCCCCCTCGAGCCCGGGGTGCAGGGGTGCAAGAGGTGCACCGGAAGTGACGTCACGTGACATCACGATATGAATATTCATGAGATGGGCGTGGCTAATTAGCATATATGAATATTCACGAGATGGGCGTGGCTAATTAGCATATATGAATATTCATAAAAGTGGGCGTTGCTAATTAGCATATATGAATATTCATGACGTGGGCGTGGCTAATTAGCATGTATGAATATTCATGAGATGGGCGTGACTAATTTGCAATATGAATATTCATGTCACGATATGAATATTAATGAGACGAAATTTAAATATGCCAAATTTGTTTAGTTTATTTCATGTTTATTTATTTCATTTCAATTCATTTATATAATTTTAATTCATTTCAATTCATTTATATAATTTTAATTCATTTCAATGCAATTTATTTCATTTTAATTTATTTCATTTAAATTCATTTCGTTTGAAATAATTTATTTCGTTTTAATTTAGTTCATTTCATTTCAACTCAATTCATTTCATATTTAAATAAATAAACAATCTTATATTTATGAACGAAACTCATCCAACCCACGGTCCACTCTCAACCGAGCGAGATTTACCACCTCCGCTTTCGTGAAGAATTCCATCGAATAGAAACCGGCATGCATGGCGCGCATTAACGCCGGAGCGTCCATATGACCGTCGCCGTCTCGATACCGTATGTTTCGCCATGTCTCTCGAAGTTCGGCGACGGTCGCGTCAAAATCGATCAAATTAAGGTCGAAAAGTCGCAAATATAGCCAACACATATTCCGTATCCAAAGCCTCTTCCTCGTAGTCTTCGTCACGATTCATCACGGCGCGTTCCAACTCGTCGCCGATTATAAAGTTCAGGAAATCGTGGAGTTGCTGCCGCTGTTCCTCTCGGACATACTCGTCCCAATCGTTGCGACGACGCGTAGAGTTGAAACCCATGTTTTCGCTTCAGTGTCCAGAGAGAGAATAGACGAGAATGCCAAGACTACCTTATGACATCGTTTGCGTCGGAAACCGAGCTGTTTGCGTCAATTGCGCGGGGAAATGCGTCCAATACGTCGATTGCATAACGAAATGCGTCGATTGCGTAACGAGATGCGTCAATGGCGTAATAAAGTGCGTCAATCGCGTATCAAAATGCGTGACGCAAAAGCTTATATAAGCGGGTTATTTCACCTTTTAGTCATTTCCATATTAACCTTCAAAGAGTCGACATGAATGCTTATAAACCTCACGCTTGTTCCCTGTGCGACAGGGCGTTCTCGCGCAAGTACGATCTCGAGAGACACGAGCGAAACGTACACCCAGAAGATGAAGAAGAGGAGGATGATGATGAAGACGAGGAGGAAGAGGATTCCGACTCGGAAATCGAGGATGAGGTCTCGGACCGAGAGTCCGGCGACGACTTGGAAGATAACGAGGCTTATCGGGAATGGTACGAGGGAGCTAAAGAAGCTACGGATGATATGAGGAGGGAGAAATACGAAAAATACGTCGACGATGGTATGGACCCGGAGATGGCGATGGAAAAGGCCTACCTGAAAACCGTTTGGGCCGTAAAACGCGACTTTTTCGACCAGTACCGGACGTTTCTACGGAGCCACGCGTATCTCAAAGACGACGACGTTTATACGGAAATCACGGACGATCTCGAGGAGAAAATGGACAAAGGGGTCGAAGTGGACCGAGCCGTGAAGAGAACGATGGCCAAACATCGATCTAAATTTGACGGGCTGTTCCAGTACGATGCGGACAAGGAGAACGTCGAGGATGATGCCACGGACAGCGAAGATTAAAATGTTCGCGTACGAAAATAAAAATGGAGAAATAAAAAAAAGACCAAGTCGACTCGTCATTAATCAAAATTTTTTTAAAAACCCTCTAAAACCCGTTTATATAAGCTGTTGCGTTACGCATTTCGTTACGCGATTGACGCACTTTATTACGCAATTGACGCATTTCACCACTCATTTTCTATTTCCGACCCAGCTAATGCATTTTCCAACGCAAGTAACCTGACTCTGAGTTGATAATTGCCAAGAAACTCGGTCGTATTAACGTAAGATTATAAAGCTTGATAACGACTCGACTTATTAATATTTACTAAAATTGTATTACTTGTTATTTCAAACATGTTTATTAGTAATTAAAAAATAATAATTTACTTGCGTTACTTATAGTATTGTGACGCGTAAACTTGAACTCGAAATCTGTGTTTTGTAAAGTTAAACTTGTTGGAGTTATGTAATGGTCAAGGTTACAAGAGGTAGAAAGGAAACTGTTCATGAATTAATATTACATAACGGTCAAGGTCAAGTTATAGTAGCTTAACAGGCATGATAATTAAGAGGCTGATGCGGTAATTTTCATATTAAAATTTTATTTGATTTTTTCATTCATTTTAACTTGATTTTTCTAATTTACCAGGCCTATATGCGGTTCGACCTTAATTTGATCGATTTTGACGCGACCGTCGCCGAACTTCGAGAGACATGGCGAAACATACGGTATCGAGACGGTGACGGTCATATGGACGCTCCGGCGTTAATGCGCGCCATGCACGCCGGTTTCTATTCGACGGAATTCTTCACGAAAGCGGAGGTGGTAAATCTCGCTCGGTTGAGAGTGGACCGTGGGTTGGACGAGTTTCGTTCATAAATATAAGATTTGTTTTGTTTATTTAAATATGAAATGAATTGAGTTAAAATAAAATGAACTAAATTAAAACGAAATAAATTACATTGAAATGAAATGAATTAAAATGAAATAAATTAAAATGAAATCAATTACATTGAAATTAAATGAATTAAAATTATATAAATGAATTGAATTGAAATAAATAAATATGAAATAAACTAAAAGTGACTCTTTATTTAAATTTCGTCTCATTAATATTCATATCGTGACATGAATATTCATATATGCAAATTAGTCACGCCCACTTCAGGAATATTCATATATGTAAATTAGTCACGCCCACTTCATGAATATTCATATATGCTAATTAGCCACGCCCACTTCATGAATATTCATATATGCTAATTAGCCACGCCCATCTCATGAATATTCATATATACTAATTAGCCACGCCCATCTCATGAATATTCATATCGTAATGTCACGTGACGTCACTTCCGGGTCAAAGGTCACGTGACGTCACTTCCGGGTCAAAGGTCACGTGACGTCACTTCCGGGTCAAAGGTCACGTGACGTCACTTCCGGTGCACCTCTTTCACCCCTGCACCCCCTCCTCTAGAAGCACATCTTATACTACTCACACTACTGCATCAACTATCTACTGCTGATAGCACACTACTTCATCAACTATCTACTGCTGATAGCACGCTACTGCACTCAGCTTTTCACTGATGATAGCAAACAACTTCATCAACCTACTATCTGTTGCTGATAGCACACTACTGCATCTACAATCTACTGCTGATAATACACTACTTCATCAACTATCTACTGCTGATAGTACATTGCTTCATCAGCTATCTACTGCTGATAATACACTACTTCATCAGCTATCTACTGCTGATAGTACATTGCTTCATCAGCTATCTACTGCTGATAGCACACTACTTCATCAACAATCTACTGCTGATAGCACACTACTTCATCATCTATCTACTGCTGATAGGAGGCCTACACTACTTCATCAACTAGGCCCTATCTACTGCTGATAGCACACTACTTCATCAGCTATCTACTGCTAAAAGCACACTACTTCATCAGCTATCTACTGCTGATAGCACACTACTTCATCAACTATCTACTGCTGATAGCACACTACTTCGTCAACTATCTACTGCTGATAGTACATTACTTCATCAACTATCTACTGCTGATAACACACTACTTCATCGACTATCTACTGCTGATAGTACATTGCTTCATCAACTATCTACTGCTGATAGCACACTACTTCGTCAACTGTCTACTGCTGATAGTACATTGCTTCATCAACTATCTACTGCTGATAACACACTACTTCATCAACTATCTACTGCTGATAGTACATTACTTCATCAACTATCTACTGCTGATAGCACACTACTTCGTCAACTATCTACTGCTGATAGTACATTGCTTCGTCAACTATCTACTGCTGATAACACACTACTGCATCAACTATCTACTGCTGATAGCACACTAGGCCTACTAGTACTACATTAACTATATAATGCTGATATCACACTACTTCATCAACAATATACTGGTTATAGTATACTACTTCATCAACTATCTACTGCTGATACTAAATTTATATTTCATCAAATATCTACTGCTGATTGCGCACTACTTCATCAACTACTGCTGATAGCACACTACTTCAACTCACTATACTGATGATAGCAAATTACTTCATCAACTATCTACTGCTGATAGCACACTACTTCATCAGCTAAGCCTATCTACTGCTGATAGCGCACTACTTTATCAGCTATCTACTGCTGATAGCAAGCTACTTCATCAGC
The DNA here is from genome assembly GCF_039555335.1 of Amphiura filiformis. NCBI lineage: Eukaryota > Metazoa > Echinodermata > Ophiuroidea > Amphilepidida > Amphiuridae > Amphiura > Amphiura filiformis. Next base: position 689,030 of record NC_092645.1, read on the forward strand.
TATCTAATACTGATAGCACACTACTTCATCCACTATCTACTGCTGATAGCACACTACTTCATCAGCTATCTACTGCTGATAGCGCACTACTTCATCAACTACTGCTGATAGCACAGTGTTTCATCAGCTATCTACTGCTGATAGTACAGTACTTCATCAACTATCTACTGCTGATAGCACACCACTTCATCAACCATTATAGGTCACTGCTGATAACACACTACTTCATCAACAATATACTGGTGATAGTATCTACTGCTGATAATACACTACTTCATCAGCTATCTACTGCTGATAGCACACTACTTCATCAGCTATCTACTGCTGATAGCACACTAGTTCATCAGCTATCTACTGCTGATAGCACACTACTTCATCATCTATCTACTGCTGATAGGAGGCCTACACTACTTCATCAACTAGGCCCTATCTACTGCTGATAGCACACTACTTCATCAGCTATCTACTGCTGAAAGCACACTACTTCATCAGCTATCTACTGCTGATAGTACACTAGTTCATCAGCTATCTACTGCTGATAGTGCAATACGTCATCAACTATCTACTGCTGATAGCACACTACTTCATCAACTATCTACTGCTGATAGCACACTACTTCGTCAACTATCTACTGCTGATAGTACATTACTTCATCAACTATCTACTGCTGATAACACACTACTTCATCGACTATCTACTGCTGATAGTACATTGCTTCATCAACTATCTACTGCTGATAGCACACTACTTCGTCAATTGTCTACTGCTGATAGTACATTGCTTCATCAACTATCTACTGCTGATAACACACTACTTCATCAACTATCTACTGCTGATAGTACATTACTTCATCAACTATCTACTGCTGATAGCACACTACTTCGTCAACTATCTACTGCTGATAGTACATTGCTTCGTCAACTATCTACTGCTGATAACACACTACTGCATCAACTATCTACTGCTGATAGCACACTAGGCCTACTAGTACTACATTAACTATATAATGCTGATATCACACTACTTCATCAACAATATACTGGTTATAGTATACTACTTCATCAACTATCTACTGCTGATACTAAATTTATATTTCATCAAATATCTACTGCTGATTGCGCACTACTTCATCAACTACTGCTGATAGCACACTACTTCAACTCACTATACTGATGATAGCAAATTACTTCATCAACTATCTACTGCTGATAGCACACTACTTCATCAGCTAAGCCTATCTACTGCTGATAGCGCACTACTTTATCAGCTATCTACTGCTGATAGCAAGCTACTTCATCAGCTATCTAATACTGATAGCACACTACTTCATCCACTATCTACTGCTGATAGCACACTACTTCATCAGCTATCTACTGCTGATAGCGCACTACTTCATCAACTACTGCTGATAGCACAGTGTTTCATCAGCTATCTACTGCTGATAGTACACTACTTCATCAACTATCTACTGCTGATAGCACACCACTTCATCAACCATTATAGGTCACTGCTGATAACACACTACTTCATCAACAATATACTGGTGATAGTATCTACTGCTGATAATACACTACTTCATCAGCTATCTACTGCTGATAGCACACTACTTCATCAACTATCTACTGCTGATAACACACTACTTCATCAACTATCTACTGCTGATAGTACATTACTTCATCAACTATCTACTGCTGATAGCACACTACTTCGTCAACTATCTACTGCTGATAGTACATTGCTTCGTCAACTATCTACTGCTGATAACACACTACTGCATCAACTATCTACTGCTGATAGCACACTAGGCCTACTAGTACTACATTAACTATATAATGCTGATATCACACTACTTCATCAACAATATACTGGTTATAGTATACTACTTCATCAACTATCTACTGCTGATACTAAATTTATATTTCATCAAATATCTACTGCTGATTGCGCACTACTTCATCAACTACTGCTGATAGCACACTACTTCAACTCACTATACTGATGATAGCAAATTACTTCATCAACTATCTACTGCTGATAGCACACTACTTCATCAGCTAAGCCTATCTACTGCTGATAGCGCACTACTTTATCAGCTATCTACTGCTGATAGCAAGCTACTTCATCAGCTATCTAATACTGATAGCACACTACTTCATCCACTATCTACTGCTGATAGCACACTACTTCATCAGCTATCTACTGCTGATAGCGCACTACTTCATCAACTACTGCTGATAGCACAGTGTTTCATCAGCTATCTACTGCTGATAGTACAGTACTTCATCAACTATCTACTGCTGATAGCACACCACTTCATCAACCATTATAGGTCACTGCTGATAACACACTACTTCATCAACAATATACTGGTGATAGTATCTACTGCTGATAATACACTACTTCATCAGCTATCTACTGCTGATAGCACACTACTTCATCAGCTATCTACTGCTGATAGCACACTAGTTCATCAGCTATCTACTGCTGATAGCACACTACTTCATCATCTATCTACTGCTGATAGGAGGCCTACACTACTTCATCAACTAGGCCCTATCTACTGCTGATAGCACACTACTTCATCAGCTATCTACTGCTAAAAGCACACTACTTCATCAGCTATCTACTGCTGATAGTACACTAGTTCATCAGCTATCTACTGCTGATAGTGCAATACGTCATCAACTATCTACTGCTGATAGCACACTACTTCATCAACTATCTACTGCTGATAGCACACTACTTCGTCAACTATCTACTGCTGATAGTACATTACTTCATCAACTATCTACTGCTGATAACACACTACTTCATCGACTATCTACTGCTGATAGTACATTGCTTCATCAACTATCTACTGCTGATAGCACACTACTTCGTCAATTGTCTACTGCTGATAGTACATTGCTTCATCAACTATCTACTGCTGATAACACACTACTTCATCAACTATCTACTGCTGATAGTACATTACTTCATCAACTATCTACTGCTGATAGCACACTACTTCGTCAACTATCTACTGCTGATAGTACATTGCTTCGTCAACTATCTACTGCTGATAACACACTACTGCATCAACTATCTACTGCTGATAGCACACTAGGCCTACTAGTACTACATTAACTATATAATGCTGATATCACACTACTTCATCAACAATATACTGGTTATAGTATACTACTTCATCAACTATCTACTGCTGATACTAAATTTATATTTCATCAAATATCTACTGCTGATTGCGCACTACTTCATCAACTACTGCTGATAGCACACTACTTCAACTCACTATACTGATGATAGCAAATTACTTCATCAACTATCTACTGCTGATAGCACACTACTTCATCAGCTAAGCCTATCTACTGCTGATAGCGCACTACTTTATCAGCTATCTACTGCTGATAGCAAGCTACTTCATCAGCTATCTAATACTGATAGCACACTACTTCATCCACTATCTACTGCTGATAGCACACTACTTCATCAGCTATCTACTGCTGATAGCGCACTACTTCATCAACTACTGCTGATAGCACAGTGTTTCATCAGCTATCTACTGCTGATAGTACACTACTTCATCAACTATCTACTGCTGATAGCACACCACTTCATCAACCATTATAGGTCACTGCTGATAACACACTACTTCATCAACAATATACTGGTGATAGTATCTACTGCTGATAATACACTACTTCATCAGCTATCTACTGCTGATAGCACACTACTTCATCAGCTATCTACTGCTGATAGCACACTACTTCAGCAGCTATCTACTGCTGATAGCACACTACTTCGTCAGCTATCTACTGCTGATAGCACACTACTTCATCAGATATCTACTGGTAATTGCACACACCTTAATTCATTAAAAAACAATGCAGACAGACAGCACATTAATCTTTGATAATGATTTTTTTTATTTTACAGGTTACGGTAAATTGGTACCAAAAACTGACGTGGGCCGCAACGTATGCCTCCTCTATGCTTTATTTGGAATTCCATTCACCGGCTGGCTCCTTGCTACTATAGGTAACTTCTACTGCGAGTACTTTCACAAGATGTCGGGAATCATCGAAGACTTCATCCACAACCAATGCAGATTCAAACACCGACGACTCAGGAAGGGCGCCCTCTATGTTGTGATATTTGTGATAAGTTATTGTTTGATCGTGTTGTTACCATCTGTTGTACTTATGATTATGGAAAATTGGCCTTTTGAAATCGCACACTATTATTCATTTATAACTTTATCAACAATTGGTTTTGGTGATTATGTCGCGTCAGTGGACTCACATCATCCACGGAACCAACAATTTCTATGGATTTATGATATCGCAGTTGCATGTTGGTATGTATTCGGATTGGCATATCTTGCCGTGGTAATAACGGCCATTGGGAAACACCAAAAACATACATTAACCAAAATGCGTACCGCTGTGCAAAATCGTTTGGGAAAAGATGACAGGGAACCACCCATTGCTATGATAGTTGTTGATGCTGATTCAGTGAAAAATGAGGAGCACAAAGACGCTGGGAATAAGGCCAATAATAAAGCAGCTGTTAGCAGTAAACAACATCAATGTTTATGTCATCAACCTCACAAAATGGTCAAGGAAGAAGCGACACAAACTGACTAAACAATTAAAAAAAGTAACTAACCCCCTTAAATAATGGCCATTATTCAAAAAGGGCTATTGTATTACAAATCTGTAAAATGCGTTGGAAGCAGAATTTATTTCTGCGCATTTTGACACCTCATTTGATACGATAGCCCAGAAAACAATAAAACACCGGTCAATTTAATGTAGTGAGGTCCAGATTTGAAAGTTGCACTTACATACAAATTTTTTACAATACAAAAACACTCAGATATCATTACACAGATTTCCTTCAATTACACTGAATGCAAAATCAATAGAATTTACTGCAACTTTCAAATCTTGGGCTACATTGATTTAAATGTACGCAGTGGCGTCAATATTAAGTCAATTGCTACAAATGAGGTGTCAAAATGTGCAGAAATAAATTCTGCTTCAACGCATTTACAGATGTGTATAACAATTAGGCCTACCCGCTTTTTAATAATTGTCATTATTTAAGGGGGGTTAGTTACTTTTTTTGAGATGTTTAGAAATATGTCCGAATGATAATTTAAAATAGTGGTTAAAGTCGTAGAAATGTAATAGAATATAATTTTTTTATGTAATCCGATTTTTATTTTATTTTTACTATAGTTTAATATAATTTAAAAGCACAAAACAAAAAATGATCCTTTTGGGGGTTATTTCGGGTTTTTTTGTACAATAAGTTGCTCTAGCCTGTCGGTCATAAGAAAGGACTAAATGAAATGTAGTCTAATTGTCTAATCCATCTATTGACGTAGGGGAGACCGGGGCAAAGTGGACCACGGGGCAAAACGAAACACCCCCAACCCCCATTAAATGCTGCCCTCAATCTCTAAGCTCATGTATTTAGAACACGACATGGATCTGGCATTGTTTGTGATAGGGGGCAATAGAGTGAGTCAGGTATGTGGGATTTTTACAGAAAATGTCTGTTTTTCATATATTTAACCCGATCATTTATAGAAATATTATTATCTGCCAAAGCACTCTGCTTTTGCTGAATTACTTCGATAGCCATATTAATTATAGATGGGCTTAAGCCTATTCTATGCATGGTAACAGGAATAGCGTACATTAGCGTACAAGATAATGATGCATGTCGAGAAAAATCTCACCTGGTCGGGGTAAAGTGGACCGGGGCAAAGTGGACAATAGTCCAACGTGGATGGGGCAAAGTGGAACACCGGAAACAGACCCCACTCAGAACTTGGCAAGAGGTAGTTCTTAAGTGGTGTTGACAATGAAGACACACCTGGAGGCAGGGCCGTTGCTAGAGGGGGGGGTATGGGGTGTGTGACACCCCCCTATACAAAATTTTGTATGCTGTCGTCAAAACCATGTGACTGTCGGCAAATGTAGTCAAAGGTATGTATGATTGTCGGCAAATTGTGAGAGCCATATAAAAGATTAATGTGTTACGAAGTTGTGTTGTTGTAACGTAATAGACCTACTGTTAATGGTATAGTAGTTACTAGTCAAAAAAATTTATTTGAAAAAAAAATTGACTCCTACCCCCGTCCTGGCTAAAAAAAATTTGGGTCAACGAATCAACAAATTACAAAAAATTTCCGTCGGCAAACCATACTGTACACCCCCCGAATCATAATTGGTCTAGCGACGTCCCTGCGTGAAGGGGATGCATTTCTGTAATGCCCCCTCCACGTTTGACTCTACCCCGACCCCTTTTTCAAGTTCACACCATTTAATAAAACTGCATTTTTGATCAACTTCATTAATGTCATTTGTTAGTTGCAGTCCTAAGGTAAGATTATAAACCTTAAGTTTGCCTTGCCTTGCTTCGTAATCCTGTTTGGGCTGGAAAAAATGTTGGTCCACTTTGCTCCGGTCTCCCCGAGTCCGAAGTTCCGATATTTCCAGACCGGGGGTAGCAAGGTGACTTTCAGAGGGAGACTGCAGATCCGCCGGATAACGGTTTTTCAATGGGAAATGAACTTTGCTGCTTGGATGATGTCACGATGAGGTTAGCATTTATTCCGTATTGAAAAGCGTGTTCCAACGGATCTGCACTCGACAGGCCTCCTAGAATCGAGAACTTTATGTGGGAGTAGTATACGTTGATTTCGTATAGTTGCTTTTTTTGGTCTTTCTCTTGTACTTTGCAAAACAAAACAAAAAACACCATTTTGAGTAATAAGTCTATGATGTTATTTTCATCCTGGCTAATGCATTACATCATATCATATTGATCGAAAGCCAATAAATGTGTAGTAGCAGCGGATATTGATATTGCTAAACCTGCACGAATACAGGGTGTAACAATAAAATTTATACAATTTGTAAAATATAATTACACATGTATGCTGCTTATTATTTTGGTTTAATATTTATATGTCTATCAAGATAATTTCTTTAGCCACCAGACAAGCTCGTACAAGTGAAGATATTAGGCAGGTTCATCCTAGGAAAATTTTTTCACTTTTCCTACCAGAACCATACTGGCACATAATTATGTTGCCTGGGTTAAAGTTAATGTTAAAGTTGATGAAATAGTATAAGATCAGCAGTAGATAGTTCATAAGTAGTGTGCTATCATCAGTAGATTGTTGAAGCAGTGTGCTATCAGCAGTAGACTTCTTTTCTTCTTTTCTTTTTTTCTTTTCTTCTTTCGTTCCTTCCTTTTTTCCTTCCTTCTTTCTTTCCTTCTTTCTTTCCTTCTTTCTCTCCTTCTTTCCTTCCTTCTTTCTTTCCTTCTTTATTTCTTTCCTTCTTTTCTTCTTTCCTTCCTCCTTTCCTTCCATCCTTCTTTCTTTCCTTCTTTACTTCTTTGTTTCCTTCCTTCTTTCCTTCTTTGTTTCCTTCTTTCTTTCTTTCTTTCTTTCATTCTTTCCTTCATTCTTTCTTTCCTTCTCTCTTTCCTTCTTTCCTTCCCGACTTTCTTTGTTTCCTTCCTTCTTTCCTTCTTTCTTTCTTTCATTCTTTCCTTCATTCTTTCTTTTCTTCTCTCCTTCCTCCTTTCTTTCTTTCTTTCCTTCTTTCCTTCCTTATTTCCTTCTTTCTTTCTTTCCTTTTTTTCTTTTTTCTTTCTTTCCTTCTTTCTCTCCTTCTTTCCTTCCTTCTTTCTTTCCTTCTTTATTTCTTTCCTTCCTTTTCTTCTTTCCTTCCTCCTTTCCTTCCATCCTTCTTTCTTTCTTTCTTTCCTTCTTTCCTTCTTTGTTTCCTTCCTTTGTTTCCTTCCTTCTTTCCTTCTTTCTTTCTTTCTTTCTTTCATTCTTTCCTTCATTCCTTCTTTCCTTCTCTCCTTCCTTCCTTCTTTCTTTCTTTTTTCTTTCCTTTTCTTCCTTCTTTCTCTTTCTTTCTTTCTTTCTTTCTTTCTTTCTTTCTTTCTTTCTTTCTTTCTTTCTTTCTTTCTTTCTTTCTTTCTTTCTTTCTTTCTTTCTTTCCTTCATTCCTTCCTTCTTTCCTTCCTTCATTCTTTCTTTCTTTCCTTCTTTCTTTCCTTCTTTCTTTCCTTCTTTCTTTCCTTTATTCTTTCCTTCTTTCTTTCCTTCTTTCTTTCTTTAAATTTTTCTTTCCTTCTTTGTTTCCTTCCTTCTTTCTTTCTTTCCTTCCTTCTTTCTTTCCTTCTTTCTTTCCTTATTTATTTCTTTTTTCTTTCTTTCATTCTTTCCTTCCTTCTTGTTTCTATCTTTCCTTCTTTCTTTTCCTTTTCTCTTTCTTTCCTTCTTTCTTTCCTTCTTTCTCTCCTTTCCTTCCTTCTTTCTTTCCTTCTTTATTTCTTTCCTTCTTTTCTTCTTTTCTTCTTTCCTTCCTCCTTTCTTTCTTTCTTTCTTTCTTTTCCTTTCCTTCCTTCTTTCCTTCCTTCTTTCCTTCTTTCTTTCCTTCATTCTTTCTTTCCTTCTCTCTTTCCTCTTCTTTCCTTCCCGACTTTCTTTCTTTCCTTCTTTCCTTCTTTGTTTCCTTCCTTCTTTCCTTCTTTCTTTCTTTCCTTCTTTCTTTCCTTTTTCCTTCCCGACTTTCTTTCTTTCCTTGTTTCCTTCATTCCTTTATTATTTCCTTCCTTAATTCTTTCTTTCCTTCTTTCCTTCTTTCTTTGCTTTTTTCTTTCCTTTTTTCTTTCCTTCCTTCTTTCCTTCTTTCTTTCTTTCTTTCTTTCTTCTTTCCTTCTTTCCTTCATTCTTTCTTTCCTTCTTTCTATCTTTCTCTCTTTCTTTTTTCTTTTTTTCTTTCTCTCCTTATTTCGTTCTTTTCTTCCTTCCTTCTTTCCTTCCTTCCTTCTTTCTTTCCTTCTTTCTTTCATTCTTTCCTTCTTTCTTTCCTTCCTTCTTTCCTTCTTTCTTTTTCCTTCTTTCTCTCCTTCTTTCTTTCTTTCCTTCCTTCTTTCCTTCCCTCTTTTCCTTTCTTTTTTCCTTCTTTCTTTCCTTCTTTATTTCTTTCCTTTATTTCTTTTTTTCTTTCTTTCCTACTTTCTTTCCTTCCTTCTTTCTTACTTTCTTTTTCCTTCTTTCTCTCCTTCTTTCTTTCTTTCCTTCCTTTTGTCCTTCTTTCTTTCTTTCTTTCCTTTCTTTCTTTTTTTCTTTCTTTCCGTCCTTCTTTCTTTCCTTCTTTCCTTCCTCCTTTCCTTCTTTCTTTCTTTCCTTCTTTCTTTCTTTCCTTTCTTTCTTTTTTTTTCTTTCTTTCTTTCTTTTTTTCTTTCTTTTTTTCTTTCTTTCTTTTTTTTCTTTCTTTCTTTCTTTCTTTCTTTCCTTCTTTCTTTCTTTCTTTCTTTTTCTTTTCTCCTTTCTTTCTTTCTTTCTTTCTTTCTTTCTTTCTTTCTTTCTTTCTTTCTTTCTTTCTTTCTTTCTTTCTTTCTTTCTTTCTTTCTTTCTTTCTTTCTTCTTTCCTTTTTTCTTTCCTTCTTTCTTTCCTACCTTCTTTCCTTCTTTCTTACTTTCTTTTTTCCTTTTCTTTCCTTCTTTCTTTCCATCTTTATTTCTTTTTTCTTTCTTTCCTTCCTTCCTTTTTTTCTTTCTTTCCTTCTTTCTTTCTTTCTTTCCTTCTTTTTCTTTCTTTCTTTCTTTCTTTCTTTGTTTTCTTCCTTCTTTCCTTCCTTCTTTTTTTTCTTTCTTTCCTTTCCTTCTTTCTTTCGTTCTTTCTTTCCTTCCCTTTTTTCCTTCTTTCTTTCTTTCCTTCTTTCTTTCCTTCTTTCTCTCCTTCTTTCCTTCCTTCTTTCCTTCTTTTCTTCTTTCCTTCCTTCTTTCTTTCTTTCCTTCTTTCCTTCTTTCTTTTTTTCTTTCTTTCCTTCTTTCTTTTTTCCTTCTTTGTCTTCTTCCTTCTTTCCTTCCTTCCTTCTTTCCTTCTGTCTTTCTTTCTTTCCTTCTTTCTTTCCTTCTTTCCTATTTTCTTTCCTTCATTCCTTCTTTCTTTCCTTTCTTTTCTTCTTTCTTTCCTTCTTTATTTCTTTTTTCTTTCTTTCTTTCTTAACTTCCTTCTTTTTTTCTTTCTTTCCTTTCGTTCTTTCTTTCCTTCTTTCTTTCCTTCTTTCTTACCTTCTTTCTTTTATTCTTTCTTTCCTTTGTTTCTTTAAAAAATTTTCTTAACTTATTTCCTTCTTTGTTTCCTTCCTTCATTCATTCATTCTTTCTTTCCTTCTTTCTTTCTTTCCTTCTTTCTTTCCTTCCCTTTTTTCCTTCTTTCCTTCTGTCTTTCCTTCTTTCTCTCCTTCTTTCCTTCCTTCTTTCTTTCCTTCTTTATTTCATTCCTTCTTTTCTTCTTTCTTTCCTCCTTTCCTTCTTTCTTTATTTCCTTTTTTCTTTCCTTCTTTGTTTTCTTCCTTCTTTCCTTCTTTGTTTCCTTCCTTCTTTCCTTCTGTTTTTCTTTCTTTCCTTCCCTTCTTTCTTACCTTCTTTTTTTCTTTCTTTCCTTCTTTCGTTATTTTCTTCTTCCTTCTTTCTTCTTTTCTTCTTTCCTTCTGTCTTTCTTTCTTTCCTCCTTTCCTTCTTTCTTTATTTCCTTTTTTCTTTCCTTCTTTCCTTCTTTCTTTTCTTCCTTCTTTCCTTCTTTGTTTCCTTCCTTCTTTCCTTGTCTTTCTTTCCTTCCTTCTTTCCTTCTTTCTTTTTTTCCTTCTTTCTTTTCTTCTTTCCTTTCCTTTCCTTCCTTCTTTTCTTTCTTTCTTTTTTTTCTTTCTTTCTTTCCTTCTTTTTTTTTTCTTTTTTTCTTTTCTTCTTTCCTTCTTTCTTTTTTCTTTCTTTCCTTCCTTCTTTCTTTTTTCTTTCTTTCCTTCCTTATTTCTTTCCTTCTTTCTTTCTCTTTCTTTCCTTTTTTTCTTCTTTCTTTCTTTCTCTCCTTCTTTCGTTCTTTTCTTCCTTCCTTCTTTCCTTCTTTCTTTCATTCTTTCTTTCTTTCTTTCCTTTTTTCTTTCCTTCTTTCTTTCCTTCTTTCTTACTTCCTTTTTTTCCTTCTTTCTTTCCTTCTTTCTTTCCTTCTTTTTTCCATCTTTTTTCCATCTTTATTTCTTTTTTCTTTCTTTCCTTCTTTCCTTCCTTCTTTTTTACCTTCTTTCCTTCTTTCTTTCTTTCCTTCTTTCTTTCTTTTCTTCTTTTTTCTTTCTTTCCTTCTTTCTTTCCTTCTTTCTTTCTTTCTTTCTTCATTCTTTCCTTTTTTCTTTCCTTCTTTCCTTCCTTCTTTCCTTCTTTCTTACTTTTCTTTCCATCTTTATTTCTTTTTTCTTTCTTTCCTTCCTTCCTTTTTATCTTTCTTTCCTTCTTTTTTTTCTATCCTTCTTTCTTTCCCTTTTTTCCTTCTTTCTTTCTTTAATTCTGTCTTTCCTTCTTTCTCTCCTTCTTTCATTCCTTCTTTCTTTCCTTTTTTATTTCTTTCCTTCCTCCTTTCCTTCTTTCTTTCCTTTCCTTCTTTGTTTCCTTCCTTCTGTCTTTCTTTCTTTCCTTTTTCTTTCCTTCTTTCTTACTTTCTTTTTTCCTTCTTTCTTTCCTTCTTTATTTCTATTTTCTTTCTTTCTTTCTTACCTTCCTTCTTTTTTTCTTTCTTTCCTTCTTTCGTTATTTCTTTCCTTCTTTCTATCTTTCTTTCTTTTATTCTTTTTTCTTTCCTTTGTTTCTTTAATTTTTTCTTTCCTTATTTCCTTCTTTGTTTCCTTCCTTCATTCATTCCTTCCTTCATTCATTCATTCATTCATTCATTCATTTTTTCTTTCCTTTCTTTCTTTCTTTCCTTCTTTATTTCTTTTTCTTCCTTTCCATCTTTCCTTCCTTCTTTTTTTCTTTCTTTCCTTCTTTCGTTCTTTCTTTCTTTCCTTCCTTCTTTCTTTTCTTCTTTCTTTCCTTCTTTCTTTCTTTCCTTCTTTCTTTCTTTCCTTCTTTGTTTCTTTAAATTTTTCTTTCCTTCTTTGTTTCCTTCCTTCATTCATTCATTCATTATTTTTTTCCTTCTTTCTTTCTTTCCTTCTTTATTTCTTTTTTCTTCCTTTCCATCTTTCCTTCCTTTTTTTCTTTCTTTCCTTCTTTCTTTCTTTCCTTCTTTCTTTCTTTCCTTCTTTGTTTCTTTAAATTTTTCTTCCTTCTTTCCTTCCTTCTTTCCTTCTTTCTTTCCTTCTTTCTTTCTTTTTTCTTTGTTTCCTTCTTTCCTTCCTTCTTTTTTTCTTTCTTTCCTTCTTTCTTTCTTTCTTTCTTTCCTTCTTTCTTTCCTTCCTTCTTTCCTTCTTTCTTTCTTTCTTTGTTTTCTTCCTTCTTTCCTTCCTTTTTCTTTTTTTTTCTTTCCTTCTTTCTTCCTTTCCTTCTTTCTTTCCTTCTTTTTTTCCTTCTTTCTTTCTTTCCTTCTCTTTCCTTCTTTCTCTCCTTTCCTTCCTTCTTTCTTTCCTTCTTTATTTCTTTCCTTCTTTTCTTCTTTCCTTCCTCCTATCCTTCCTTCTTTCTTTCTTTCTTTCCTTTTTTCTTTCCTTCTTTGTTTTCTTCCTTCTTTCCTTCTTTGTTTCCTTCCTTCTTTCCTTCAGTCTTTCTTTCTTTCCTTCTTTCTTTTTTATTTCCTTCTTTCCTTCTTTCTTTCCTTCCTTCTTTCCTTCTTTCTAACTTTCTTTTTTTCCTTCTTTCTTTCCTTCTTTCTTTCTTTCTTTTTTCTTTCTTACCTTCCTTCTTTTTTTCTTTTTTCGTTCTTTCTTTCCTTCTTTCTTTTATTCTTTCTTTCTTTCCTTTGTTTCTTTAAATTTTTCTTTCCTTATTTCCTTCTTTGTTTCCTTCATTCATTCATTCTTTCTTTCTTTCTTTCCTTCTTTCTTTCTTTCCTTCTTTCTTTTTCTTCTTTCTTTCCTTTTCTTTCCTTTTCTTTCCTTCTTTGTTTCGTTTTTTCTTTCTTTCTTTGTTTCCTTCCTTCTTTCTTTTCTTCTTTCTTTCTGTCCTTCTTTCTTTATTTCTTTTTTTCTTTCCTTCATTCTTTTTCTTTCTTTTTCCTTTTTATTTTTTTTCTTTCTTTCTTCTTTCTTTCTTTCCTTCCCGACTTTATTTCTTTCCTTCATTCTTTCCTTCTTTCTTTTTTCCCTTTTTTTTTTTTTCTTTCTCTCCTTTTTTCATTCCTTCTTTCCTTCCTTCTTTTCTTTCTTTCCTTCTTTTATTCCTTCCTTGTTTCCTACCTTCTTTCCTTCATTCCTTCCTTATTTCCTTCCTTCATTCTTTCTTTCCTTTCTTCTTTCTTTCCTTTTTTCTTTCCTTCCCGACTTTCTTTCTGCCCTTCTTTTCTTCTTTGCTTCCTCCTTTCTCTCTTTCTTTCCTTCCTTTTTTCCTTCCTCCTTTCCTTTCTTTCTTTCTTTCCTTTTTTCTCTGCTTCTTTCCTTCTTTCTTTCTTTCCTTCTTTCTTTCCTTCTTTCTTTCTTTTTTCTTTGTTTCCTTCTTTCCTTCCTTCTTTTTTCTTTCTTTCCTTCCTTCTTTCCTTTCTTTCTTTCTTTGTTTTCTTCCTTCTTTCCTTCTTTTTTTTCTTCTTTCTTTCCTTCTTTCTTCCTTTCCTTCCTTTTTTCCTTCTTTCTTTCTTTCCTTCTGTCTTTCCTTCTTTCTCTCCTTCTTTCCTTCCTTTCTTTCTTTCCTTCTTTCTTTCCTTCTTTCTTTTTTTATTTCCTTCTTTCCTTCTTTCTTTCCTTCCTTCTTTCTAACTTTCTTTTTTTCCTTCTTTCTTTCCTTCTTTATTTCTTTTTTCCTTTTTTCTTACCTTCCTTCTTTTTTTCTTTGTTTCCTTCTTTCGTTCTTTCTTTCGTTCTTTCTTTCCTTCTTTCTTTTATTCTTTCTTTCTTTCCTTTGTTTCTTTAAATTTTTCTTTCCTTATTTCCTTCATTCATTCTTTCTTTCCTTCTTTCTTTCTTTTTTCTTTCTTTCCTTTTTTCTTTCTTCTTTCTTTCTTTCCTTCTTTCTTTTCTTCTTTCTTTCCTTTTCTTTCCTTTTCTTTCCTTCTTTGTTTCGTTTTTTCTTTCTTTCTTTGTTTCCTTCCTTCTTTCTTTTCTTCTTTCTTTCTGTCCTTCTTTCTTTATTTCTTTTTTTTTCTTTCCTTCATTCTTTTTTTCTTTCTTTTCCTTTTTTATTTTTTTTCTTTCTTTCTTCATTCTTTCTTTCCTTCCCGACTTTATTTCTTTCCTTCATTCTTTCCTTCTTTCTTTTTTCCCCTTTTTTCTTTCTCTCCTTTTTTCATTCCTTCTTTCCTTCCTTCTTTTCTTTCTTTCCTTCTTTTATTCCTTCCTTGTTTCCTACCTTCTTTCCTTCATTCCTTCCTTATTTCCTTCCTTCATTCTTTCTTTCCTTTCTTCTTTCTTTCCTTTTTCTTTCCTTCCCGACTTTCTTTCTGCCCTTCTTTTTCTTCTTTGCTTCCTCCTTTTCTCTCTCTTTCTTTCCTTCTTTTTTTCCTTCCTCCTTTCCTTTCTTTCTTTCTTTCCTTTTTTCTCTGCTTCTTTCCTTCTTTCCTTCTTTCTTTCCTTCTTTCTTTTCTTTTTTCTTTGTTTCCTTCTTTCCTTCCTTCTTTCCTTCTTTCTTTCCTTCCTTCTTTCCTTTCTTTCTTTCTTTGTTTTCTTCCTTCTTTCCTTCTTTTTTTTCTTCTTTCTTTCCTTCTTTCTTCCTTTCCTTCCTTTTTTCCTTCTTTCTTTCTTTCCTTCTGTCTTTCCTTCTTTCTCTCCTTCTTTCCTTCCTTTCTTTCTTTCCTTCTTTCTTTCCTTCTTTCTTTTTTTATTTCCTTCTTTCCTTCCTTCCTTCTTTCTATCTTTCTTTTTTTCCTTCTTTCTTTCCTTCTTTATTTCTTTTTTCCTTTTTTTCTTACCTTCCTTCTTTTTTCTTTGTTTCCTTCTTTCGTTCTTTCTTTCGTTCTTTCTTTCCTTCTTTCTTTCCTTCTTTCTTTTATTCTTTCTTTCTTTCCTTTGTTTCTTTAAATTTTTCTTTCCTTATTTCCTTCATTCATTCTTTCTTTCCTTCTTTCTTTCTTTTTTCTTTCTTTCCTTTTTTTTTCTTTCCTTCTTTCTTTCTTTCCTTCTTTCTTTTCTTCTTTCTTTCCTTTTCTTTCCTTCTTTGTTTCCTTCCTTCTTTCCTTCTTTCTTTTCTTCCTTTCCTTCTTTCTTTATTTCTTTTTTGTTTCTTTCCTTCTTTCCTTCATTCTTTTTCCTTCTTTCTTTCCTTCTTTCTTTTTTTTTTCTTTCTTTCTTCATTCTTTCTTTCCTTCCCGACTTTATTTCTTTCTTCATTCTTTCTTTCCTTCCCGACTTTATTTCTTTCCTTCATCCTTTCTTTCTTTCCTTCTTTCTTTTTTTTCCTTTTTTTCCTTTCTCTCCTTTTTTCATTCCTTCTTTCCTTCCTTCTTTTTTTCTTTCTTTCCTTCTTTTATTCCTCCCTTCTTTTCTTCTTTCCTTCCTTCATTCTTTCTTTCCTTCTTTCCTTTCTTCTTTCTTTCCTTTTTTCTTTCCTTCCCGACTTTCTTTCTGTCCTTCCTCCTTTCTTTCTCTCTTTCTTTCCTTCTTTTTTCCTTCCTCCTTTCCTTTCTTTCCTTTTCTCTCTGCTTCTTTCCTTTCCTTCTTTCTTACCTTCTTTTTTTCTTTCTTTCCTTCTTTCGTTATTTTCTTCTTTCCTTCTTTCTTCCTTCTTTCTTTCCTTCCTTCTTTCTGTCCTTTATTTCTTTCCTTCTTTCTTCCTTCTTTCTTTCCTTCCTTCTTTCTGTCCTTTATTTCTTTCCTTCTTTCCTTCCTCCTTTCCTCCCTCCTTGCCTTTTTCTTTCCTTCTTTCTGTCCTTCCTTCTTTCCCTCCTTCTTTCTTTCTTTCCTTCTTTCCTTCCTTCTTTCTTTCCTGCTTCTTTCCTTCTTTCCTCTTTCTTTCGCTCCTTCTTTCCTGCCTTCTAATTTTTTTGTGTCTTTTTTCTTTCTTTCCTATTTCTTTCTTTCTTTCCTTCTTTCTTTCCTTCTTTCTTTCCTTCATTTTATTCCTTCCTTCTTTCTTTCCTTCTTTCCTTCCTTCTTTCCTTCCTTCTTTCCTTCCTTGTTTATTTCTTTCCTTCTTTTCTTCTTTCCTTCCTCCTTTCCTTCCTTCTTTCTTTTCTTCTTTCGTTCTCTCCCTTTTTCTTTCCTTCCTTCTTTCTTTCTTTCCTTCCTTCTTTCTTTCCTGCTTTCTTTCCTCCTATCCTTCCTTCTTTCCTTTATTCTTTCCTTCTTTCTCTGCAAGAAAAACGACGTGCGAAGTGTTTTTGACACGCGTTTATCATTTTCAATGTCATTGGACCCAATTTTACACACACACACACGAGTAAAACGTACGCTATTATTCAATTGCTATTAATTCTTTATTAGTTAAAACTTAATTACATTGGTCGTTACTTAATTACGTTGCATTAATTACTCAATTACTTAATTACTCAATTACTCAATTACTCAATTACTTAATTACTAAATTACTCAATTACTAAATTACTAAATTACTCAATTGCTTAATTACTCAATTGCTTAATTACTCAATTGTAATTACTCAATTACTTAATTACTCAATTAATTACTCAATTGCTTAATTACTCAATTACTTAATTACTCAATTACTTAATTACTCAATTACTTAATTACTCAATTACTTAATTACTCAATTACTTAATTACTCAATTACTTAATTACTCTTAATTAATTACTTAATTACTCAATTACTTAATTGCTCAATTACTTAATTGCTCAATTACTTAACTTAATTGCTCAATTACTTAATTGCTCAATTACTTAATTGCTCAATTGCTCAATTGCTCAATTGCTCAATTGCTCAATTGCTCAATTGCTCAATTACTCAATTACTCAATTACTCAATTACTTAATTACTCAATTACTTAATTACTTAATTACTCAATTACTTAATTACTCAATTACTCAATTACTTAATTACTCAATTACTTAATTACTCAATTATTTAATTACTAATTAGGCCTACTTAATTACTTATTCAATTACTTATACTAAATCATTCTGTTACTATTCATTTCTCCTTCTTGTTCTGTTTGATAAATTAATGTTCTTACCACAAAAATGCTGATTTACCCATAATGAAATTAGGTGATGTATAGGCCTACAGATATATAAGCCATTGCCATTAATGTCACATTTTTGCTGCGTTTTTCTTCTTCTGTCAATCTCATAACGAGCCACCGTAGAAGTATGCTTTGGGTGAGCTTGATCACAGTTTATTACTAGTACCATATTGGGTGGGGGAACACAAATGTCACATGATCAACTGCCGGTCAAAGGTCATCCAATGCCGGTCAATGTCCAAACACACCACCACATTGGGTTCGTTACTTTTAATGCACTCGGTGTTTCTACCGTCCCGACTCAAACGATTCTAGAAGTTGTTCTCACAAGCCCCGCCTACTTTCCCTGCCTTCTCGGCAACCCGGAAGTAACTTTTTCCATTGGTTTGTGTGGTGCAAAATGAGGAAAATACCAATATTTGGCAACGAATTACAGGAATTCCAGTCATAGATCTCGACTGAAAATGGATACATTAGGTAAGTAACACTTTCATTTATGTCATATCAAAAAATTGTTGGAGATCTATGACCAGTTTGGTAGATAATCGAGTTGAAATGTGGGCATGTTTTTGGCATGGTCTAGGTGAGAATAACAGGTTCGTACATGTAAACTCAATGGGAATCTCTTACGACTAGGCTAAAATACAACAATATTTTGTAAATTTTCCTCGTAAAGAAAAGATCGGTCAAGGAAACCTATATGAATATGTTGTCAATACTTCACTTGACCCAAATATATGATTTATTTTTGTTATGAGAGAATCGCACATGGAATTTTAGAGGGATTTTGATAGCAGTTCCCGCACCGTAGAAAAGCTGCTCTGTCATGAGCCGGAAATTCCATCATGAGCCTAGATCCTGATTTGTTTTGCCAATTGAAGCTTCTAATGTTGGCTGAATGTTTTTGATGATATCATGAAAGTCAATCTGTGACAAGATGTAATTTTGCTACGGAAAGTGCTATGACAAAACGATTTTCAGTTTTGGCTTTCTTTATAATCAAGGAGTTTAATTTGATATAAAATGATGCAGTGTTTGATGGCAAAATTTGACTGAATTCACCTTTCAGGGGATGTAATTTTCTTGACAGGGGGTCATGAATATGTCGGTGACTGAAGTCAATGTTTTATGACCCCCCTCCATCGGCGGATCGCGGGCTAAAATTTTACGACCCCCTATCCTGGGTCAAAAATTTTAGGACCCCCCCTTCTGTCAAAATTCTAGAGCGGAGTACACGAAACGCGTTAAAATTTTTGACCATAAGCGTAAAGAAAGGCGCATGCAGTGCTAAAAAATCTTACATTGTATAAAGATTGTGTGCACATTTTGTTCAAAAAAGTGTAAGAAAAGTTACACCAGTCGCCAGCCCTTAATAATTCTATAACCCCCTATTTTGATTGCTACAAAATTATAACCCCCTATTTTTGGTCTTAAAATTCTATGACCCCCCAGTATATTCATGACCCCCCCTTCTGAAGAAAATGATAGCCCCTTATACCTATAAGGGGCTCAGCTGTGCAATAATTATGAGCCCTGGAAGGAGGGTAAAATTGGGGGGCAAGCAAGCGATCCGAGGGGGCAAGCAATTTTTGGCACACATTCATGGGGTGCCTTTTAAATAAAATGCTCTAAAAAGGCTTAGGAAAACAGTATGGAAACGCTGAAATATGCAAATTTTCATGCTCGCTGTGCTCATAACATATCTAGACCTTTTAAGGTTTGCAAATTGGGATCCCAAAAATTTGGCATGTGTTGGGGGCAAAGATTTTTGGCAGGCCAAAGAGGGAGGAAAGCGATTATTTTGCAGGCTGAGAGGGGGGGCAAGCTATTTTTGGTGAGTCGTTCGGACATTTTATTGCCCCCGATAATTATTGCACAGCCCCTAATATGGCACATAAATGAACCCTGTGGTGTGCAACCGATGGTGGAGGGGGGATTGGGGGCACCAGTGGCAAAACTACACTTTCATTGCAATCAAGGGAACAGCTAGCTGGGGTAAATCTGCCACCACCGCCAAGGGGGGCTGGGGAATACAGATGCATGTGCTCATTTGGGGGAAGTGGGTGGGCAAGGATTTCAAACCAAGCCGCTGTAACAGCCCCATGCGGGATTGTGCCACTGTCCCAGCTTTACCCTGACAAATTTTCTAAAATCCTCTTTTTCTTTTTCAGGCCTACTAAAAGGTCAGAGCTACACTGTACAAGTAACAACCAACTGCCAGACACCATTAACCAATGCCACTGTGAGCCATTTCATGTCACATTTTGCAGCGGAGGCAGATGGAAGTCATGGAACAAATGAAATATAAAGGACTGAAATAATGCCCGGATTCAGGAACGCACTTCAATCTCACTAATTGAAGAACAATACTTGTGTTGAAAGTCGGGACTCATAAATTAGGTGTAACAGAATGTGTGAAAATTTATTAAGATCTATTAGAAATATTCAATCCAATAGATTAGAATTCAATCTAATTCAATTTTAATATATGGGATTAAAATTGCTTAGATTGATTTTTAACACCTTAGATTAAAATCAAATTAGATGTATTCAAATTAGATTTTTAAAATCCATCCAAATGTTTTTTAGATTAAAAATCAAATAAGATTGAATTCTAGATTGAATATTTCTAATAGATTAGATCCAATTTTGGATTTGTCCCAGATCACAATCACTTAGAGGGAATATGCTGAATTGTATTATAAAAATAAAGACTGCACAAAAAAGTAAAGCAGCTGTTATAAACATGCCTGTAGCGTTTGAACTAATAATTGTGTTCACAATATTTCAACATAGAAAGAAGGATGATTTATTTACGCGCATTTTGATACCCCATTAGTCCAATCTCGTTCAATAATAACAACACAGCAGTGTTTTTAAAGAAAAATACCGAATTGAAAGTTGCGGTTATTTGTATTGATATGAAGTCATTGATTGAAACCATTGATTGCTGTAAATGGCAACTTTTAAATTTGTGGTTTTTCTTTAAAAGCACTATGTACTGTGTTATCAGTATTGAACGACATTTCACAAATGGGGTATCAAAATGAGCGTAAATAAATCATCCTTCTTTCTATGTAGAAATATTGTGGAAAGCGATTACTAGTTCTGAACTTATAGGCATATTTCAGCTGTGTTACTTTTTGTGCAGACTTTTTTATTGGATATCTTCCATCACACAATAGAGGATACATGTAGTAAAAAAATCCCCATCATTTATTATCTATTAAGTAGGTGTGTTCAACTGTTTTGGTTTGTTTGACTTCCTTCTTCATACTTTTTTAATGAAAAAAAAATAGTGCTTTTATTTTTTCACTTCCTTACAGATCTCAAAATAAATTAAAACAATGATCAAAGCTACATATTCACCATGCATTTTTGTTTATTTCATGAACTCTTGTCTTTCTAATAATTATGTACCAGAGAAATAGGTGTAAAAATACATTTAGTAATGAAGTATGAGATAATGAGTGCAAAAGACCATTTATTTACAGTCTATTGGCAGCCACTAGTCTTTTGAGAAGGCTTTTGTTCAGACCTTCATTTGGGGGACCCTTTGTCAAGGCCATTTGGCACCACTTGTCAAGAGGAATGAAGAACACCTTGAAGTTAACAAAGATCAGGGGCACAAAGGCCAAAACTGAAAAACTGCAGGCAATGGCCCTGACTGAAATTCGAGTCCAGCTTGTGTGTTAATATGGTGCCTTCACAAAAGACTACATTGTAGCATTGACTGACATCGGCTAGTCTTTCCTGAAGGCTTTGGGTGTGAATGCATTGATGCACAGTCACAGCTTTCATGAAAGAAACAGTGTCTGCCAATAATAAACTATGAACACTTACACTCCTTTAAAAGCATTTATAAGTCAAGGGTTTACATGTAGGACCTTCTTTTATTTTAGTTTTATGTTAAGGGTTTACATACAAGGGTCTTCTTTTATTTATTTAATAAATAACAGACATTAACGAGGCCTTATCTGCAATAGCTGCCAAGTGTCATATTTTAGATAAATTATCAAAATGTCTATGGGGCAGCTATTGCAGTTAGGCCTTCTGGTCTAAACCCTTGATTAGTGGACTGGATACTCATCATATTTACGGGGATGAAGGTAAACCAGTAGCAGCTACTAAACAATTTGGTCTACAATTACTCTATCCTGCATCCGCTAATCCTAAGGTGCGCTAGTCATAAATGTCACTAGTCCAAGAAAAAAATGGTCGCTAGTCCTAATGGCTGCAGATTTTCCATTGCTAAGGTCTTGTAAACCTTATTTATTTTTGGACTTGTGAACCATTTCCTATTTTTTGGACTAGCGATCCGTATTTTTGGACTAGGGAACCTTGGCTATACATTGGTTCCCCTCAAGTTCAGTAGTGGCGAGGTGCATATTTTAGTGGGCGCCGTGTTGAATCGATAATGCGTATAGTTAATTGTGTAGCAAAAAGGGTGGTTAGTGTGGCGCAGCCATGAAAAGACATTAGCGTCACTGCTGAATTTGAGGCAAACCAAAGAAAAGTGCCTAGAACATTTCCAATAATTCCATGCAACTTTTACAGCCTGTAAGGAACTATGCATTACGATTACATCACATGATGTCAGAGTCATTTGTTGAGGTCCTTATTATTTTAATAATTGGAGCAAACATTTACTAGTTAGTTTATGCACCACATAAATTACTATGCAAGTATTTAAGTTCTCATCAAATGTTCACCCTCCAGAAAAGATTTTCTTCAAAAATTTAATTGTTGACATAATGTTGGGAAAGTTTTCAATGCATGCAGTGATAGCCCTACTACGACCTTTTGACTGTGGTGGTCCAAAACCATGCTATATCGTAAAACCTGGCTATATCCAGAGAACTGCTAAACCCAGACTGCTAATTCCCCCTTTTGGGTGGGCGGTTAGTGGGTTTTAGCAGTTCTCGGATATAGTGTGTTTAAAAAGCCCTATAATACGGCTAGCGAGTGATGCGACAGATAACAGATGCCAGCTGTTGACTTCAAACCATCATCCTCTTTGTCTTTCACGAAACCAGTATCCTCAGTAGTACTGCTGCACCTGGAAATTGGAATAAAATAAAATAATAGCCAATGATTAATTATTACACATTATTATCAGGATTATGGTATCTAGGCTATTTGTGTGCCTTAAGGGGGTACTACACCCCTGCCCAATTTTGTGCCTATTTGTGCATTTTTTCTCAAAAATTATAGGGCATTGGGGACAAGTAAGATATGTATATTATAGGGGCAAGGACTTCAACTACTGCACTGGAAATTTTATATCAGCACAGACAACAGTTGTGGAGTTACAGTCAAAAATGAGGAAAACCAATATTTGATCAAAAAATCAATAACTACTTGCTTTGAGTTGCTGAATTTTCAGTACAGTAGTTGGGAGTCCTTGCCCCTATACATATCTTACTTGTCCCCAATGGGCTATAATTTTTGAGAAAAATGCAAAAATAAGCACAAAATTGCCAGGGGTGTAGTACTCCTTAAAAGCCTTAATGTACTATCTTTTTAAATTTTTAGATTTTCCTTCCAAAATGATAAATTATTGTAGCAGAGTCATGATATGCTATTTCAATAGGTGTGAGGTCAAAGGTCATAAAGTCAAAAGTAGTCACTTGCAATCATTTTGCAATTTTAATTTTTTTTATGAACTGTGAGAGCGGAGACAGATTTAAAGCACTAATCTGTAATTTACTAAGTCTACTAGTCGTGCATAGTTTCATGGGCATAGCCATCTTTTTTAGTAAGGAGGGCAAAATAAAACTTAGGTGGTACATGTACACAAAAAAACTCTGCATTGCAAAAAAAGTTGCATCATACAATTATACATAGGTTGTATGTCTTTGAGCTTCTAAAAAAGGCTTTATTGGGACGTACGCATAAAAATTTCGTATTTTACACTATTTTCGGTCATGATCAGGTTAATTTCGGTGAAAAGGGTTCCTTGTCCCTTTTCTTTCTTTTGCCCTTCTGATTTTCTCTTTTATTTTTTTTTTTTTTGTCAGAGGGCACTTTCATTTCATATATACCTGTCGTGCCTGCGAATAAAATATAGGAACACATAGGAATAAGGTATTGGCATTTTGTGTGGTGTGCTGCACCCCTTGGCTACAACTTTGTAAATGAAATTACTTACATCCTCCTCAATAAGGAAAGCTGTGCTGTTAGGTTGCAGGTGCTTTGCTTCAGCGTGTGTTTATAGTTCCGATTTTTGGAAGATATGCCTTGCTGAATGGACCTTTCGTGTGCCAGTTTCTGGAAAGACAATACAGTATGACATTGTAATTAAAGCCATTGTAACATTTGCTAAGGGAAAGCCCTGAATATTTTTCAAAATTCTGTTTTTACACGATTGCTTTGTAAACATATAGTAGGCCTACATACTCTGCAAAAATCAAGACTTTATGTTTGCTCACTTGCTGTGGGTTGGGATTGAGACTTAAGATGAAGTCAAAATCATATTTTCCTATAGGCGAATCAAATTTCACGCATTCCCCAACCTCAATGGCGGCCATAGCATGACAGGGACAAACTATCTCACCTAAAATGTGAAATGATGCGCCCTTGAAGGATATTTTAAACTGCATTCTACCACCCGTGTTACACGAGACAAAAGAATGATGACAGTTTACAACACAAAAGAATCTCACATCAAATTTTAAGCGGGTTTAATCCACCCAATTGGGCACTCACAACACCTGTTTGGTGCATGCAGGGACCCTAATAAGGCCAAATAAAAAAATAAACATGTTTCACGTCCCCTCCGCTTCCTTTTTGAGGTTTCTTCAAATATATTTTTATTTTTTGAAATTCGGTTATAACTTTTCAAAATATATGTCTAGGAAGTTAGGATGCTTTCTATAGCCTTGTTAAGATACAAGAAACACGTTAGGAAGGTTTTGTGATCATTTGAGGGGTGTAACTCTCCTCCTTTTTCCAGGCATTATTGTATACGCTAAAACACTGAGCTCTAAGTATGGCTATTTACTAAAACCCGGACGTGAAACATGTTTTTTATTTTACTTGGCCTAATGGCCGACCAAATCCTGACCATGACTTGGCTCGTTGGATTCGTCTATACTATAGCGAATCCTCACTGCCAATTAAAATTAATGTTGTGTCGTTTAGTTTTACTTGTGCATTAAAAAAATTAATGAGTTATAAAAAGAAACTCACCTTGCAGAGTCGAGGTACAAACAACACACCCAACATACTCAGCCAGGAGAACGGTATACACATACACGACATACACTGTATTGCAATGATCATGAATGTACAGTCATGACAGTGCATGAACAACAGATCTGTGTGATGCAGTGGTGAATGGGACAAATCTCGTCATGTTTTCGTGTAGTCCGAGGTGCTCTGACGATAACACTCCGATCGCCAGGCAATCTACGTGTAGTAGGCCAGTGGGACAACGAAAACGCTACGTGAACGAGCTAGTTTTCGTGGTATATTCGATGTCCGTGGCCTTAAACTGTCCTTATCCATCATGTCATTTGCTTCTCTAAATATTCAGTGAATTGAATACTAATATTACTATTGCAAACTAGTCCAAGCACGTCGCTAAAATGAGGCAAATAATTCGATTTTCGCAACTGGATACTTCTGTCAGTGTTATGACTGTCGCAAAAACAGCTGATCGAGGTCAGAGGTGAAATCTGTCAATCAAACTACTTTCGCGCATGCGCAAATGGCACACCTGAACTTAGGGAAATATTTTGCCGAAGGCATTGAGGTGGTGTGATGTCCAAAAAACTCGAGATCTAAAGGTTGTTTAGGCCCTACAGAGAATTTGGATCGAAGGTCATTAAGGGGTTACTTCTGGTAACCCGGCCGCGCTTGTTACGAAATACCTTCAAAATGATGCTGCTTCCGCAAATTACAAATTACTTGGTCATTAGGACGAATGGCTGGAGGCACAAATGTCACATGACCAAAGGTCATAGCCGAATATAAGATTTCCACTAAAAAGGCTACTTCCATGAATTACTATTTCCCGTTAAAGGGTCAAATAAAATGTTGCTTCTGCCACAAATGAAAAAGCACAATGATGTCAATTACATGATCGAATATCGCTAGTGCCTATAATAGGGTGTACACATAATTAGGGTTAAAGGTCATTTAAAAGATCATTTCCAGTATGGGCCATATATCCCGGGGTATACTCAAGTTTGTTTTTGGTAGGGGTGGGCCGCTGAGAATTTGAAAATAGACCCATCAATATACCAATTTATCACGAAATTTGGACCCATCGATAGGCCTATAGGCTACCAAAAGTCAAACTTTTTGAAAGGGGTCATTGATATGTACCAAAAAATGAAAATGCTACCCATGTTTGCGGCACATCCCCGTATGGTCATTTGAACTGAGTACTCCCCCCGGGCCTAAATATGCTTTAAATGATTTTTCTGCCACAAATTTTGCCCATGTACAGTGACCGATGTATGACCGTGATGACCAGGGCTGTGGTGGGCTATAAAGCTGGACAAATGATGGTTAAGAGTCGCGTACACGTGTGTACGCAATTAGCATATATTTTTTAATGTTCTGTGTGTATGTCTTGGACATTGAAATGAGGAATGGTATGAGTTCTATAAAGGAGATCCCAAGGCTTGATAGCAAGGAGTGTCATTCAGCCCATGTGCATGATTTGTTCGGAAAGTGTGGACATGCCTCAGTCTTCTCCAAAAAAAAAATCTTTGGTAACCCTTTACCCAGAACAGCCAGCGCACATAAACAAAAAATAGTGCATCTGACTGGATTCGAACTTTCGTAATACTGGCACGACGCTCTGACAAAGAGAAAAGCGGAAGATTAAAGCCTAGGTTCGAATGATGTTCGTCGCATTCCTATCGGAAGGCATCAAGACTGCGTATTCATAACAAATACACAAAGTCACATGGGGATGATAGGTTGAACAAATTTTAACATTTACCCAGAGCAGCCAGCGCACATAAACGTTTGAGGGGGCAGTGCCTGATTCGAACCGGGGACCTCAGTAATACTAGCACGACGCTCTAACCAACTGAGCCACAGAGGCACGCTGGAGAAGAGTGCTCGAGATTTAAATCTATAGGTATTAGGTTGGAATGTTGTTCGTTGCATTCCTATCGGAAGGCATCAGAAATGCACAAAGTCACACTCTCTAAATTCCAGGGACTTATTAGAAGGACAAAACCTTGAAAAGACTTAAAATTCAAATCTAATGGATTTAAATTTTACTCTAATAAAGATTTGAATTTTAAGTCTCTGAAAGGTTTTGTCATTCTAACAAGTCTCTTAGACTTATTTTTAAATCTTAGGAATTTAGAGAGCATGGGGATGAAATTTACTGTTTACTGTACTTACTTTGGGTTGATAGGATGAACAGAAATGGTAAATGAGCTGTCAGGATTCACCGATCACAATATTAGTATCTTTGGACAACGCGATAATAGGAGAAATATACGAGATGAACACAGGAACGCACGTGGTTGCAAACCAAAGTCCATAATATTATAAAAACCTAGATATGTCACGAATTAACAAGGAAGTCAGTGAACTTATTGCCATGATAATCTTCTTTGGTTAAAACTTTGATCTTCAATAGATCCTCATTGGATATGAGAGTTGCATACCTCACCAATAAAAACAACAGCAAAGATCACAAGAAATTACTGGCTAAACATTTTTAAATCCACGGTGGTGGAAAACTTGCTGGAGTGTTGACCTATTTTAATTGGCAACATCTGTAAATTCAATTCCGACTTCCGCTCTCCCCATGGTGCATTTAAAATTGAGTATATGAATCATGAGAGTTCCGTCCTTCAGAGGGGACGTTAAGCCGTCTGCCCCGTGTACTGATGAGATATACTTGTGCAGTCAGTTTCAAGAAGAGTAGGGCGTTAACCCCTGACTGTCCCTCTGCCCGTCCCATTGTTGAAAAGGAACAAGCTTCACAAGAGGCTTTCTTTGGTTATCCAGAGTTAACCCGAACAAGTTAAACGAAATAAATTATGAAGGTTTTATGGAGGATATCGCCCTTCCCTGGAAATGGGGACAAGAGACGTATATCTACCAGATGTTCGACATCGATATTGTTAACTTAGACAAGTGAAGAATCTCTTAATGTTTTATATTTAACAGGCCTACTCGTAGTTATGTTGTGACAAGGATCATGATTAAACTATGCATGTATAGGGTAGAAAATTCCATAACAATATCTGGGCAGCTCATTTCAAATGTAAATGCATTTCCAATGGCATATCATTCCAATGAGTTTCATTGATGTTCAGTCAGTTAATTTTCCAGTGGTCAGTTTCATGAAAAGAATCGAGTACTAATGTAATTGTCTTTTTTTTTTGGAATTCAGAACAGGCCTAAAATTACTATTTTGATACTGAATGTAAAATAACCTTGGATATAGCTTCTATCTCTTCACAAGAAATGTTAGACTTAGCTGGTTTGTCTAATCACCGGAGTTAGTCACCAAAACAGCCTCAAATCATACTTCAGTTACAGCTATCAACACTGATCAATCTTGATCAATATTAAAAACCACTGGTGTACCGGTGGTAACTATCAGCTACTATGGACCCCGCTATGGACTCATTTTGGTTACCAGAATCGCTGCGGTCAACTTCTGCTACCAGTCACCAATACATCCGCAACAGACACTATCGGCCGGCGCAGAGCATAAGAAGTCACATATGTATGTCACGCCAGCAACGATCTACGATCCAAATAATGGCACCGGCCGTTGCTGGTGACTTGTGAACTTTTCTATGATTAATTAATTGCCTTGGATAAAGCTTCTATTGCTTCACAATTAGATTTAGCTGGTTTGTCTCCTGTAAGCATCGGATTTAGTCACCAAAATAGCTTGTAGAAACCCCGGGTAGAAACCATACTTCAGTAACAGCTATTATTCTTATCGACTCCTGTTTACGCTGCTGCCGTCAGTCGCCAATACATCCTCAACAGACACTATCGGCCGACGCAGAGCAGGGAAGTTACACACGTATGTCACGCCAACGACGATCTACGATCCAAATACTGGCACCGGCCGTTGCTGGTGACTTGTGAACTTAATTTCTACGTACGATTAATTAATCACCAATACGCGATTTCGTAGGGAAGCAAGAATGGTACCAAAGTTAAGCCGTTCATTGAACATGGTGAAACCCATGAAACACACACAAAAATTTAAAAACATTGCGAGTAAAATTTTTAAATATTTCACTTTTCTTCAGTTATAGAAAGTAATGACTTTCATCATAATAAGTAATGGTACAACAGAATTGATAGCCACAATTGAATGTTTGATGGTGAGGTTAACTTAGTTCAGTGGGACATATCCCTGAACATACTATTTACCCCTTGAGCACTACCTGCCAATCTAATATTGCCTTGTGATTGGTCAATTGCGCGATATCTTCACTTTAATCACCAATCAGAATGGGGTTTTGCAAATAATTCACCCCAATTTTTTGGCGTGGTGAAATTATTCTAACAATGTTGCTGATTGGTCCATTTGATAATGAATAAGTCCAACATTCTTGTGAAGAGAAAGAAGTTTTATCCAAGGTTGTTTTACATTCAGTATTAAAATCACATTGCAATTCAGAACAGGCCTAATATTTTATATTGTCTTTAACGTGGATTCTTCCATGAGGACCAGTGAACAAATGAGCATTTCAAGAAGAGTTAACCTGACTGACCCAACTCATCCCGGTGTTGAAATGGAGCCCGATGGAAATAATTGTTTCATTTAAGTTTGTGTGGGTTACTCATTCAGTGGATAATCAAAGTAATTTTTCCTCTGTTCTTCCATGAGGCCCAGTGTACAAACGAGCTCACTTGGAGCTCACAGTCAGTTTCAAGAAGAGTAGGGTGTTATCCACTGACTGACCCAACCCGTCCCCAGTGTTGAAATGGACCCAAACGGAAAAATTTATTTTGTCTTTAATGTGGGTTACTCATTCAGTGGATAATCACAGTAATTTTTCCTCTGTTCTTCCATGAGGAACAAACGAGCTCACTTGGAGCTCACAGTCAGTTTCAAGAAGAGTAAGGTATTAACCACTGACTGACCCAACCCGTCCCGGCGATAAAATGGACCCTAATGGAAAATTGTTTCATTTTATTTTGTCTGTGGATAATAAAAGTAATTTTTCCTCTGGTCTTCCATGAGCCCCAGTTAAGTGAACATACGATTGGTAGATCACATATATGCCTATAAGGAAGTGGACAAAGAGCAAGCATCTTGCGTCACACACAAAATGTTTAAATGCGTGCACGGACATGCCACTACGGCCTAATATGAGTTCTTCAATTTATCATGTTAAAATATTGTCAAACATCCAGCAGAGTTTAGTTCTTAGTGATTATACTTCCAAATTACAGCATATTTTAGGCTATACTGGAAGTCGTTTATAATCTAGGACTAGGAGTAAACATGGGACACTCCCCTACTCTTTTCGAAGGAATCTTTGATTTTCAGCGCGCCAGGTCAGGCGCGGATCCAAGGTTTTGAAAGGGGCGGCTGGAAAACACTCACTATGAAAGATCTTGAGATGTTTTATAGTTCACGGATGTTCCCATTGATGAGACAAATCGAAGTATATACATTTTGGCATATCTCTGGCATAAAAATAAGATTGTCATGGCAAGAAGTAGTTGTGTTCACCATAATGCTTCACAGTCAGTCAGTAACACAATAGAGGCACTCTGCTCTCCCTATTTTTGTTATTATATCTTATGTAACCTGGTGAATCATTCAATGTCAGATACTACCTGTTCTCCTATGATGCCTAGGATAGGGTGTGCAGACAGCTAGCCATTGCCCTGATTGGAACAGCCTCCATCGGGAATGGAACCGGTGACCTCTTGCACCAGAGTCAAAGATCTGAACCACTGGTACCTGCACGCAGTTCTGTTTTTTGTTTTTATTTTATTTTATTTGATATTTTGTTTGGTTGGTTTTTTTTTGATAGGGTGTACTCCTATGATGCCCAGGGTAGGGTGTGTAGACAGCTAGCCATTGCCCTGATTGGAACTGGCTGTGAGGACTTCAGTGCATCTGCCCCACGATTCAAATGGAGTGATGGAGAGAGTGGATTACAAATGTTTGATAAAAATTGACAAATGCCTCCACCGGGAATGGAACCGGTGACCTCTTGCACCAGAGTCAAAGATCTAAACTACTGGTCCACGCAGTTCTGTTTTTTTGTTTGTTTTTATTTTATTTTATTTTATTTTATTTTATTTTATTTTATTTTATTTTATTTTATTTTATTTTATTTTATTTTATTTTATTTTATTTTATTTTATTTTATTATTTTTTATTTGGTTGGGTGTTTTTTGATAGGGTGTACTCTTATGATGCCCAGGGTAGGGTGTTCAGACAGCTAGCCATTACCCTGATTGGAACTGGCTGTGAGGACTTTGTCATTCAGTGCATCTGCCCCACGATTCAAATGGAGTGATGGAGAGAGTGGATTACAAATGTTTGATAAAATTGACAAATGCCTCCATCGGGAATGGAACCGGTGACCTCTTGCACCAGAGTCAAAGATCTGAACCACTTGTCTACGCAGTTCTGTTTTTTGTTTGTTTGTTTGATTGTTTTGTTTTGTTTTTTGTTTTTTGGTAGGGTGTACTCCTATGATGCCCAGGGTAGGGTGTGCAGACAGCTAGCCATTGCCCTGATTGGAACTGGCTGTGAGGACTTTGTCATTCAGTGCATCTGCCCCACGATTCAAATGGAGTGATGGAGAGAGTGGATTACAAATGTTTGATAAAAATTGACAAATGCCTCCATCGGGAATGGAACCGGTGACCTCTTGCACCAGAGTCAAAGATCTGAACCACTTGTCTACGCAGTTCTGTTTTTTGTTTGTTTGTTTGATTGTTTTGTTTTGTTTTTTGTTTTTGGTAGGGTGTACTCCTATGATGCCCAGGGTAGGGTGTGCAGACAGCTAGCCATTGCCCTGATTGGAACTGGCTGTGAGGACTTTGTCATTCAGTGCATCTGCCCCACGATTCAAATGGAGTGATGGAGAGAGTGGATTACAAATGTTTGATAAAAATTGACAAATGCCTCCATCGGGAATGGAACCGGTGACCTCTTGCACCAGAGTCAAAGATCTGAACCACTTGTCTACGCAGTTCTGTTTTTTGTTTGTTTGTTTGATTGTTTTGTTTTGTTTTTTGTTTTTTGGTAGGGTGTACTCCTATGATGCCCAGGGTAGGGTGTGCAGACAGCTAGCCATTACCCTGATTGGAACTGGCCGTGAGGACTTTGTCATTCAGTGCATCTGCCCCACGATTCAAATGGAGTGATGGAGAGAGTGGATAACAAATGTTTGATAAAATTGACAAATGCCTCCACCGGGAATGGAACCGGTGACCTCTTGCACCAGAGTCAAAGATCTGAACCACTGGTCCACGCAGTTCTGTTTTTTGTTTTTATTTTATTTTATTTTATATTTTGTTTGGTTGGGGTTTTTTTTGATAGGGTGTACTCTTATGATGCCCAGGGTAGGGTGTGCAGACAGCTAGCCATTACCCTGATTGGAACTGGCTGTGATGACTTTGTCATTCAGTGCATCTGCCCCACGATTCAAATGGAGTGATGGAGAGAGTGGATAACAAATGTTTGATAAAAATTGACAAATGTCTCCAACGGGAATGGGACCGGTGACCTCTTGCACCAGAGTCAAAGATCTGAACCACTGGTACCTGCACGCAGTTCTCTGTTTTTTGTTTTTGTTTGTTTGTTTGTTTGATTGTTTTGTATTTTTTGTTTTTTGGTAGGGTGTACTCATATGATGCCCAGGGTAGGGTGTGTAGACAGCTAGCCATTACCCTGATTGGAACTGGCTGTGAGGACTATGTCATTCAGTGCATCTGCCCCATGATTCAAATGGAGTGATGGAGAGAGTGGATAACAAATGTTTGATAAAAATTGACAAATGTCTCCACCGGGAATGGAACCGGTGACCTCTTGCACCAGAGTCAAAGATCTGAACCACTGATCCATGCACGCAGTTTTCAGGTTTTTGTTTGTTTGTTTGTTTGATTGTTTTGTATTTTTTGTTTTTTGGTAGGGTGTACTCCTATGATGCCCAGGGTAGGGTGTGCAGACAGCTAGCCATTACCCTGATTGGAACTGGCTGTGAGGACTTCAGTGCATCTGCCCCACGATTCAAATGGAGTAATGGAGAGAGTGGATTACAAATGTTTGATAAAAATTGACAAATGCCTCCATCGGGAATGGAACCGGTGACCTCTTGCACCAGAGTCAAAGATCTGAACCACTTGTCTACGCAGTTCTGTTTTTTGTTTTTGTTTGTTTGTTTGATTGTTTTGTTTTGTTTTTTGTTTTTTGGTAGGGTGTACTCATATGATGCGCAGGGTAGGGTGTGCAGACAGCTAGCCATTACCCTGATTGGAACTGGCTGTGAGGACTTCATCTGCCCCACGATTCAAATGGAGTAATGGAGAGAGTGGATTACAAATGTTTGATAAAAATTGACAAATGCCTCCATCGGGAATGGAACCGGTGACTCTTGCACCAGAGTCAAAGATCTGAGCCATTGATCCACGCAGCTCTCTCTATATTGTTTTTGTTTGTTTTGTTTTTGTGATTGTTGTTGTTTTCTTTGGTAGGGTGTACAGGCAGCCAGGTTAACTGGATGCGAGGCTTTGTCATTACTGCATCTGATTTTGTCTTTAACGTGTCTTCCATGAGGACCAGTGAACAAACGAACCATTGGCGGCGAACCGGGGGGCTAGTGCCCCCCACACTTTTTCCACCGCCTCTCCTCCCCACTTTAATCGAACCCATAATGTGCTGTGTGTAACATGTCTGGGCGAACATAAATAATTGAATCTCTATTCAAGACCCTTAACATGTTTAAAGAAAGTGTAAAAATGATGCACCAAATGGCTTCAATAGGACCTATAATTTGCACAACTTTTCAACTCTCTTGTGTTAATATAAAATGTAAACAAATTCCAATTTTCCCTTCTGCTTTGGACACCCAACATTAAGCAATAATTCATACAATATAATAGTGAAACCTTGTCCACGAATGGCTTCAATTTGAGCCGTCATCAAACTAAAATTGTACACAACATTAGTGCCAGAATGGTCCACCAAATGGCTTCAGTTTGCAAATGTTTCTCACTTCTAAGGGGGCACATCCCCCTCAGTCACCCCCTGTTTTCACCCTTTTTCTTTCTGCTTTGGACACCCGTACCCAGTGCTGAAATGGACCCAAACGGAAAATGTTATATTGTCTTTAATGTGCATGGGTTACTCATTCAGTGGATAATAAAAGTAATTTTTCCTCTGTTCTTCCATGAGGCCCAGTGAATAAACGAGCTTACTTGGAGCTCACAGTCAGTTTCAAGAAGAGTAGGGTGTTAACCACTGACTGACCCAACCCGCCCCAGGACCCAAACGGAAAATTTAATTTTGTCTTTAATGTGGGTTACTCATTCAGTGGATAATAGAAGTTATTTTTCCTCTGTTCTTCCATGAGGCCCAGTGAACAAACGAGCTCACTTGGAGCTCACAGTCAGTTTCAAGAAGAGTAGGGTGTTAACCACTGACTGACCCAACCCGTTCCCGGTATTGAAACGGACTCAAAACGAAAAATTGTTTCATTTTATTTTGTTGTTTTTTTGTTAATGGAGAGGAATGCAAAATGCAGATGCAGTAATGGAGAGGAATGCAGCAGGGAGCACGGTGGCCGACTCATAATCGGAAGGTTGCGGATTCGAGCCCCGGCGACGCCATCGTGTTGTGCCCTTGAGTAAGGCACTTTATCTCGATTACTCCTCTCCACCCAGGTGTATAAATGGGTACCGGCATTCTTAAATGCTGGGAAGGTAACAGACTCGCTGTGGAGGAGGTGTAGCGATCACCCTATAGCAACATTACATGGAGGAGTCTGGCCCAATCGCCAATGAAAGAGAGATGGGCACTCCGATCACTGTTTAAACAGGATCGTCTCCTTTTCTTTAGTAATGGAGAGAGTGGGTAATAAATGTTTGATAAATATTGACAAATGACTCCACCGGGAATGGAACCGGTGACCTCTTGCACCAGTGACCTCTTGTCAAAGACCTCAACCACTGGTCCATGCAGCTCCCTCTGTTTGTTGTTGTTGTTTTTTGTTTTTGTGCGTGTGTGTGTTTTGTGTTTGTTATTTTGTAGGGTGTACAGACAGCCGGATATTGAAAAATGACTCCACCGGGAATGGAACCGGTGACCTTTTGCACTAGAGTCAAAGACCTCAAGCACTGGTCCACGCAGCTCCCTCTGTTTTTGTTTTTTGTTTTTGTTTTTTGTTTGTGTGTGTTTTGTGTGTGTGTTTTTGTAGGTTTACAGACAGCCAGATATTGACAAATGACTCCACCGGGAATGGAACCGGTGACCTCTTGCAGTAGAGTCAAAGGCCTCAACCACTGCTCCACGCAGCTTCCTCTGTTTTTTTGTTGTTTACTGGCTGCGAGGTCTTTGTTATTACTGCATCAGCCCCACAATTCAAATGCAGTAATGGAGAGAGTGGGCAATAAATGTTTGATAAGAATTAACAAATGCCTCCACCGGGAATGGAACCGGTGACCTCTTGCACCAGAGTCAAAGACCTCAACCACTGATCCACGCTGCTCTTCGGGGTGAGGGTGGGTAGGGTGTACAGACAGACCACTGGGCCACGCTATTATTATATTATTGTTTTGCCCACTGATGGTTACGAATGACACCCTTTAGAATCCCCTTTATAGAACCCTGCCATTCCTCTTCTATGTCAGCTTTATTTGTCTCAATTTTATGATCACCGACCTGCCTTTAAATCACTTAAAATCCTGGAAGTTAGCAAACACCTTGCATTTGAAGTTTGGTGCTTTGAAAGTGCTCTATAGTTGTTAATATTTGTGTTGAAATATAACCAAAAGTAAAGGTTTTTGCTCAGAGAGCAGACCCTTGTCATTGGCTTATAGCGATAGAGAGTTATTTGTGGACCAACATGCATTTTGAGCTGAAAATCACGTTTTTTTTGCCATAGGTTATCCTTTGGCCCCCAATTGGTCACGTGACAGTTGCGATAATCGATCATAGTGACTTAAGTTATGTTACAGTTACAAGCGGTGGCTCAATTTGTGGTTGACAGAATGAAAAAAAACGCTAAAAAACGGCCTTATGCAAATTTATCTCAATTTACCTAATTAATCGCAATATTAGAATACGTTAACATGGGCCTACATCCTGGACTAGTACTAATATGCCTACTACTACAACTACAACTACCGCTTCTTCTAATAATTAGGCCTAATTAATATTAATAAATAATGATGATGATGATGATGATGATGATGATGATGATGATGATGATGATGATGATGATGACGATATGTTTTACGGTATTAAAATTAAATTATGTTAAAATCAGATTAAAACTAAAGAAGTATTATAATTATGGCAATTATATTCAATTTGGTATTATTTTTATTTTTTTAAATTTAGTTTGAAAGCCAACAAATCACCAAAACCAAAGGACAGTAATATCAAATTTACATGAACATGCCAAAATAGTAATAATCAATGAAACAAACATGATGAGTGAACTCAAGCTGAAATATATTTGCATGGAAGTAGGCCTACAGTTTGAAGCCAAAAATGAATTGCCTCAATAGGCGCAGGGGCAGAACCTACAGAACAAACATGTATAGGCCCAGTAAATGTTTACAAAACCGATAAGACCGAGTGACCCATCGGACATGCTAATCTTTAACATTTTAAGCCAAGTGGTTGGGTTGTCTGAAGTTTAAAGATGCAGTCGTTCTCAAGCATCTTTCTCATTATGGTGTCCGTCTTTGGGGTTTGCCAATACCCATGACAGATGTGATTAGCATAATGTCCTGGGAGGTTGATATGCCTTGCCAGTGGTGTACGGTCTGTTATGGCGAGCATCAGCAGAATGCTCAACCAACATGTTTTCCAGGCCATGACTAATCTCACCCTCATACTACGCTTGACATTGTGTGCATGTGATAAGGTAGATCGCATTCTCTGTTTAGCAACTGGGGTGTTTATGGATGACATAACTTTCACCCGTGGAAGAACTGGTGAAAGTAGTGCCTTGCTGAGTGTAAGGCTGGACTTCCCAGTGTAGAGAGAAGCGCATGGTTATATGACCTATATGAACCACATATAATTGAGCCTCTAGAGAAGCTGGTCTAGAGACAAGGATGAACGTGCTACTATGTGCTTGATGTTGGCACTTCTACGATAAGTAACATGGTTAAGGTTGGTCTGAACCCTGGAATTATGGAAACTTTCGGGCCTCATAACTTCTAAATTGTTGGTCTAAAATATATAAAAGTATACATATTTAGAATGGCAAAGACTTGATAAGTTCATCTGTGAGGTCAAATTTGGGCCAAAATGGCACTTTTGGCCCAAAATGACAAAAATAATGGTTTTTGGCGCACTTCTTTTTTGTGCACCGTAACAAAACAATTCTTGGGCCAAATTTTTTTTTTATTAATTTTTAAAAACTAGATAAAAATATCTGGGATCCGTTTTTTCATTTTTTTGAATTTTGCCCAATTTCACCAAAAATATTTGAAATTTGTGCCAAAATCGGGCTTTTTTATGATTTTTTTGAAAAATCAGCATTTTTTGACCATTTTTGGCGAAAATTTCTCAAAGTTAGTCGAAATTCAAAAAAATGTAAAAACGGGTCCTAGATATTTTGATCTAGTTTTTAAAATTAATAATAAAAAATTTTGGCCCAAGAATTTTTTGTTACAGTGCACAAAAAAAGTGGGCCAAAACCGTTATTTTTGGATTTTGGGCCAAAAGTGCCATTTTGGCCCAAATTTGACCTTTTAAGATGAACTTATCAAGTCTTTGCCATTCTAAATATGTATACTTTTATATACTTTAGACCAACAATTTAAGTTATGAGGCCCGAAAGTTTCCATAATTCCAGGGTTCAGACCAACTTAAGTTAGAATAGCTTTCTTACATCCACCAGAAGAATGCAAATAGGTAAATGTCTGTGAAGTATCTGAGAAAGCTATGGAAGAGACAAATGGCGTATGATGACCAGATTTATGCACTCTCGATTGTCAGAATCCGACATCCTAGACTCCAGAGCTACATATCTAGAAATCGCAATAGAGCCTTGCTAATTTGCTTGTTGACAACAAAGCTGGGATATCCTCTGACCTTAAGAAATCCTTGAAGCTCATCTACTCTCTTCTGAAGCAACTCAGGAGAGGAACAGATGCGATTAAATCGGAAAGCTAAGCTGTATGGGAGACTGGACTTGATATGTTTGGAATGACAGGAAGTTTAGTGTACAAACTGACTGGTGCGAGTTTGTAGGTTTTGAATACAGATCAGTATGTAGTCTGTTATCTTTGATGGATACCAGTACATCAAGAAAGGGTATATCCTTGATTGATGATTCTGGTGTAAACGTAATCGTAGGTTGGGATGAATGACAAAAGTCGATACAAAGCGACGAAGTTCATCAGGTCCATGTGACTACAGTCAGAAGATATCATCAGAGATATATCAGTACCGTACGAAGGGCCATCTTGTCAACTCAGGGCAGCAGGCGTTCTAGACGGCATGGGAAAAGACAAGCCATAAATGGCGCCCTTTATGGCTTGTCTTTTCATGTACCGATTTACAAGAACGCCTACCGTCCTCAATCTCCAAGAACCCCTCTGGCTCCGAAATATCGATGGTAACTTCCTCCTGCGGTCATATGGACCGGATGAATTTCATCGCTTTGTAGACTTTTGTTATTCATTCCACCCTACGATCAAGTTCACCTCAGAATTTTCAACCAATGATATACCCTTTCTTGATGTACTGGTATCCATCAGAGATGACAAACTCCATACTGATCCATATTCAATACTTACAAACTAATACCATTCAGTTTCTACACTAAACTTCATATCATTCCTACCATATCAAGTCCAGTCTCCCATACAGCTTGGCTTTCAGATTGAATCGCACCTGTTCCTCTCTCGAGTCACTTCAGAAGAGAATCGACGTACTTGAAGACTTTCTTAAAGCCAGAGGTAATCCAAGTTTTGTTAGCAACAGGCTAATCAGCAAGGCTCTACGACGATTCCAAGATCTGAAGCTTTGGGGTATAGGATGTCGGATTATGATAATCCAGAGCGCATTCCTCTGGTCACCACACACCATCCGCCACTTTCATAACTTTCTCAAAATCTTCACAAACATTTATCTATCTGCATTCTTCTGATAGATATAAGAAAAAGCTATTCTTAACTTACCCATAGTAACTTAAAGCCGAAGTGCCAAAATCAAGTACATGGTAGTAAGTTCATCCATGTCTCCAGGCCAACCTCCATAGATGCTCAGTTACATGTGGTTTATATAGGTCATGTAACCATGCGCTTAACTCTAAACTGGGAAGCCCAGTCTCACACACTCAGCAAGGCACATCTTTCATCAGTTCTTCCACGTGTGAAAGTTGTGTCATCCATAAACGCCTCAAAGTTGCCAAACAGAGAATGTGATCTACCTATTACATGCACATAATATCAAACACAGTATGTGGGGTAGACGAGTCATAAGCTGGAAAACATGTTGGTTGAGCATTCTACCGATGCTCGCCATAACAGAAATACACCAGTGGTAAGACATTTCAACCTTCCAGGACATTCTGCTAATCACATTATCTGTCATGTGCATTAACAAACCCACAGACAGACACCACAATGAGAAAGAAACCTAAGAAAGACTGCATCGATAATCTGCAGATAACCCAACCACTTGGTTTAAATGTTAAAGATTAGCATGTCCAGTGAGTGACTAGGTCCTATGGGTTTTGCAAGCATTTACTGGACCTATTATGTTTGTTATGTATAGGAGCAGTCCCTACACATATTGAATCAATTCATTTTTGGCTTCAAACTGTAGGCCGACTTGCATGCAAATATATTTCAGCTTGGGTTGTACTGACTCAACATGTTGTTTGCATTGATTGTTACCTATTTTGACAAATTTCGTGTCTCAGTTTATGAAAAATATAAAGCCGTACGGTAGCCAAGGGGTGCGGGAGTGCGACAAATCCTCCTCCAAACAAAAATGACAATCTGAATAAAAAGGCACACTTTTCTGTGGAAAATCGATCCTTTTTGAAGAAAAAACATCCTCTTTTTTTGTTAAAAATATTACAAATCAGCCCTTTTCTTGAAGAAAACAAACATAGAACGTCCACTTTTTGGTAAAAACGTTGAAATATGCCCCTTTTTTTAAAAGAAAAATTGGTAAACGGTCCACATTTGAATTTGAGCCCGCACCCCCAATAAATCGTGGCTACGGACCAGCTATATTAGCTATCCTTTGGTTTTTGTATCACTGACATACACACCATGCTTACCATGGCCCTTCGACTTCATTTCATCGCCCATTCTTGAGTCATCTATATAATCTGCTTCTTCCAATCCGTCCGATGGCGTACATACACTGCAAATAATGGAAAATTAAAAACAAAATATTAACAATACTGAATTAAAAGTCCCATTCAGTGATCCCAGCGAAAGTTTAAAAAAAAATTAATTGTTTATAAATTGCTTAAAAGGGCAGGTCATTCAAATTGTCATTTGGTATTTTTGAAATGAAAGATTTGGCAAAAAATGAAGGAAACAACAGTATTGACGAAGTTGAAACCACATTCAAATACATGTATACTGCGCCAAAAAGTATCCTTACACTTGGAATAATAATCACAATTACAAAACTGAACCAGATTGGGGTAAATTTGTTTTCTTAATAGATGCACTATCTAATCCTGCACATTATGATACCACATTGAATCCAATGTGATCTCAAGAAGTAAAGTTACAAGCAGTTGAATGGACGAATGTCCAGTTTTAAAAGTGACAAAGTACCCTCAGCTCAGGCGCAAAAAGATTCCAACAAGTGCAACAAAGAGACAACACAGTTTCTTCAATGAAGCTTTATTCAAAGCAGTTTTTATTCCAGTTTTTTCTTCTCTGTACTTTTGACAACTTTCATTTTATTTGTCAGTTCTTTTGTTTCAGTTTTCTTTTTAGATTTAGGCACGCACAAATGAGCCATTTACCACTCTCAAACCAGATGGCTATAGTTCGTGGAGTTCTGAATAGGCCAGTTTGTCACTTTTAAAACTGGACCTTCGTCTAATCAAATGATGGTAACTTTGCTTCTTAAAGTCACATTGGATTCAATGGGGTGTCATAATGTACCGAATCAGAGATAGCATCTATTAAAAAACCAAATTTACCCCAATATGGTTCAGTTTTGAAATTGTGATTATTTTTCCAAGTGTAAGGATATTTTTTGGCGCAGTATAGCTAATTTATATACTGTCAGTATATAGCCTAAATTACAATTTCATGTATGTCTTATTTTGTCTGAAAAACACGGCTTCCAGTTGAACCACTAGCGGACTATGCTAGCACATCTATGTCAATGACAAAAGTACCAAAATCTGAATGATTTTTATGATCATACGGATGAGCAATTCACTGAATGGGCTATAGCATGCATACAGGAGTGGCCGCATGGACACTGAACAGATTCAGAGCTAGCAATATCCAGGGGGGATACCCCCATCCCCCCACCATACCAATCCGAAAGAATACGCCTTTTTTTGTTTAAAAAAACCCTTGGAAATCAACCTCTTAAGGAGAAATCCAAAAATAGTCCATTATATTCGGTAAAATTGTTGAACAAAAATTCACAAAAAGAAAACGTCCACTTTTTTTGCCCCATCCCCCAAACAAGAACAACAAAAACTAGTGACAAATGGTGGTCAAAGACCACAAACCTAGCTGGGGCGTGTTGGTGTTGTGGAGGTATCTGATCATAAAGTTTGTTGTCACCGAGTTTGTGCCACGTACCCCTTACATATGTCCAGAAATACATTTCTAAGATTTGACCTCTGCATGACCTTTGATCTGACCCCTGCAAAATGTTCCACTGGTCATGAGATTTGTTGTCACTGAGTTTGAGCCCCATACACCTTACAGATGTCCAGAAAATTGTAACCCCAGCTAGGTAAAAACCCTGGCTATGAAATAGGCTGTTGCTATTTGAAAGTATTAAAATGTATTTTATCGTAGCATTGCCAAGCAGTAAATGGTCACACAATACACAATGGTATAGGAAGCTAAAATTATTAAAAATATTCTGAACAATTTCAAAGAAAACCTGAAAGAATTCATTGAGAAAACCTGAAAGAATTCATTGAGAAAACCTGAAAGAATTTTGAAGTCTTTAATGTGGTGTTTTTTAAAGCCATAATGTACAATTTTTTTTATCAGTAAGCATGGTAAGAGTCAATCCAAAATTAATTTCAATCTATTTTTCAACTATCCAATTTGATTCCTATTATCAATCTTAGAATTGAATTTTCTGGACATCTGTAAGGAGTACGAGGCTCGAAACTTGATGACAACAAACCTTGTGATCAGGAGAATATTTTGGAACAGTTTGCAGGGGTTAGATCAAAATGTCATTTGGGGTCATATCTTAGAATTGTACGAGCAGTGGCGTAGCCAGCAGGGCGGGGGGAGGTGTGAAATTAACCCATGTGCTATAATTTGTGAGAAAAATGCAAAAATAGGCACCAAATTGGGCAGGGGTGTAGTACCCCCTTAAACACGCTAAAATTGTATTGAAATCAGTCTTTTGAATAAAATAAACACACTATCTGTGGTCATCTTGTGACTTCCTACATTTTGGTCATCAAAAGTTTTATGAGTATTTTCTTTCCAAAATTCATGACCCCAGTATATTTGAGACCCCCCCTTCCGAAGAAAATGCCAGCCCCTTTAAATACTATACAGAACAAAAAATATGAAAAATAATTTCCCCTAGATTTTAAGCCACTTTAATTAACATTTTCCGAAAATTCCCGAAGATTCTCAAAAGGGTAAAATTACGATCTCAGGAAGGGGTGGTGGTATGAAAGTCAGACAAGTACGGTACATTGTGAACTCGGATGAGTCACGAAAATTTCTGAGTTTTCATTAATTTTGCTTGTGTGAATTAAGTTTAAAAGTTTCAAATAATTAAGTACATTGTTGTTAAAAATGAACATAGGGATGATGACTTGTGCACATTTTGTAAGGTAAAAATACAGAAACAATCAAACATCTTTTTGTGGATTGCCCGAATTCTAAAATATTTTGGGCTAATCTCAAAGATTGGACAAAAGACAAGATCAATATAGATTTACTTATGACCCCGAAGTTAATTTTTTTTTGGATCGAAATTTGATTTTATTCTAAAACTGATTTTGACTATTTGCAAAACTTCATTTGTATAGAGCAAAGATTACAGAAAAAAATGGGTAACGGGGATGTGCGGCTACATTGACCCCCATTTTTCAAATCGCTCTCACCCAATGGCCCCTTTTTTACTGAACCCCCTCTCACCCAATGACCCCCTTTTTTTGTTTTCCTGTCACCAAAAGACCTACCTTTTCCAAAATTTTGCGAAATTTCTGATAATCTCTCACTGAATGACATTTGTTTCATTATTTTTCTTAAAACTTTTCAAAAATGTTCAAATTCTTTCAAATTTTGATGAATTTTTCAAAAGTTTGCATCAACTTTTATGCATGACCCAAAATTTTGCCCAGTCTCACTGAGTCACGCTCTTTTCTGGTCAGATTTTCCACAGTCTCACAGAAAGACCCCCCTTTTTGGGACCTTCTCACTGAAAGACCCTCTTTTTCGATGCCTAGGCTCTCACCGAAAGACCCCTAGTTTCGAACTGCTGTCCGCACATCCCCGTCGAGCGAGTCCCCCCGGGAACGTTATGCGAATAGCACATTTTGGAGCCCTAATTCCAATCTTTGGCTTTTCGCAAATTATTCGTATAGGTAGGCCAAATTTAAATATTTTCTGAATAAATTTGAACAAAATTGGACCAAATTTGAGTTTTTACCCCTACTTCGGAATGCTCAAGGGCCGTGGCGGCACCAGGAACTTTTGGGGGCATGGCGGGGTGGGGGGGCAAAGTGAATTGGGGGGAATAAACACATTAATTTATTTTGCACAAAATTGCCTCAAATAGTGGACATTTGTGTGATTTGGGATTTTTAGCCTCAAAAGTGGGGAAGGAAAATATGGGGGGGGGGGGAGCAAGCGGCTTTCCATACCCCCTCTTGCACCCCCGTAGCGCCTTCACTGCTCAAGGGTGCCCACTGGACACCTGTTATAGGCCTATTCTTATTCAATATGAAAGCAAACCATGTCAGTCATACACAACTTTACACCTCCTCAGTTGAACATTCAAAATCATTACAGCATTTTTGGTTAAATTTGGTACACCTAACATTATGCCTGTTGGTTGATTTCATTTTGCAGATCCACGGCATGAAACAAATCTAAACATACACGGATGGCCATTGGATCAATGTTTTTTTTAAATATTATTATTCCCTGTACTTGGGACTGGTGGGGGAAAAGGACACACAACAAAGATATAAGCCACGAAAAAACTCCTGTGAAAAGCATGAAAATGCCCGAGAAAGAACCAAGCCAAAACAAACCCAGGAGATTTGATGTTCGGCATTCTGTAAGAAAACAACGTAGTGCAATCCTTTGTATCTGGTACACAGATTTTGCAACAGGGTGTTAGTGCCAAACTAATGGTGGCATATTGGATTAAGGGATCTGGAATGAGCGTTTTGAGCGTTTCGACAGTATTTTTGTGGGACATGAGAGCACATCAGACATATCGAATTGCATTCTGAATACGAAGAATATCTTTCTGATATCAAATAATTTTCATGTTTTGAAATTCACGATATAATACAAATTTTATGACAAATTATTAAAACTTGATATTTTTCACATTTTTGATATATAACAGTCCTCGAAGTAAAATCTAATGACACATTCTTAAAGTGTATGTAGCTGGGAGGAAAAGCCGACGATCAAAATTTCTTGAAATATAGTGAATCCGGCACCTTTTGGCGACAGAAT
The DNA here is from genome assembly GCF_039555335.1 of Amphiura filiformis. Classification (NCBI taxonomy): domain Eukaryota; kingdom Metazoa; phylum Echinodermata; class Ophiuroidea; order Amphilepidida; family Amphiuridae; genus Amphiura; species Amphiura filiformis. The sequence continues at coordinate 733,180 of NC_092645.1, forward strand.
ACACACCTTCACACCTTGAACACACCTTCTTCTTGGGCTCTTGTTGAAGGAAAAAAAGTCCTTATGTAGCCCATCCAATTTCATCACAATACCCTTACTGCATAATCTATTTATGGGGCCATGTTAATAAACAACTTTCTGCCAGAGAGCTCCCGTTCCATGGGTGAACTTGTTGTATGTCTTCTCTAGAGCTCTATCTATGCCATTCTTGAATTCATTGGTAGTCTTAGCATGCACTGTATTTGCAGGCAGTCCATTCCATGCGCTCACCACTCTATTGCTGAAAGAATTTCCTCTGATACGGAGTCTAGTGTGTTGTTTCTGCACCTTGAGGCTGTTTCTGCACCATAATATGTTTATGGTAGAAATGCGGACAAATCGCGCGAACAATTTTGCCATTTTGTTGAAGCTAAACTGATCAAGTAAAATATTGTACAAAAGTGGAAAACATTTGGGCTGAGGGGTACAATGGGCCAAATATGAGGTTAATTTGGTCAGAAACCCACATACAGGCGTCAACATGGGGGGGGGGGAGTGATTGTATGGACCTCCGACCATCCCACCATCCCAAAGTGATGGGGATTTATTCCCTCCCCCCCTCCCCCCGTGATCTACGCCTATGCAAAAAGGTTTAAAACCCATTATACCAAGGCGGCCGGGGCAGCATCCCGCAGTACAGGGAGAGGGATGAGGACCCTCCCCTTCGCTGCACCCAACATGATTGTATCGTCAGTACATATATTAATATTTTGCCAAAGGATTTAGTGTTCCTTACTAAGAAAAGAAAATGTATTTGTCATAGCGTATAACCTGTAATTTTAGACAGAAATAACAACTGGTCAACAACTACACGCAAATTATTCAAAATACTCTAATTTCATGGAAACTATAGGCCTACAAACGTTAATGCATATAATAAATGCTTTCATTTTAAACTTCATTTTGTCAATAATAACTTTTTGACTCACGTTCTGTAGGTCCTGTAAAATACTGCGGTTCCATAAGATGACTATCTGGTATTTTAGATGAATTCAAGTTCAACTTACACCAGAAGCCGAGCGAGCGAGCAAGAAAGCAAGCAAGCAAGCAAGCAAGCAAGCAAGCAAACAAGCAAGCAAGCAAGCAAGCAAACAAGCAAGCAAGACTAGAGAAGATCCAAGACTACATGCGCATACTACTACCAATATTACACGTAGGCTACCAGAGAAAATGTCTTCTGCTTTACACGAACACAGAACACTTAAAACACTACCGTGACGACCAGTGTCTTTAAAAAATGGCGCTAAAATGTGGAAAATGTTAAAAGCACTCGGAAGTATTTAAGATTGATCGATAGAAACAGACTCTTCAACAAAGCTCTATTGATGCTGGTGATAAGTATAGGCTATCACGATTGAATGGTGAATCAGCATGTATGAGTAAGAAACTAATAATAATAATTTGGTTATTTAGATCGATACTTGATTCTTGACATTGACATACGCTGGTTCCCTGCGCAGGCTCGACTATCTAGAATACTGAATACACTGTTTGATTAATTCTCAGTTTTACTATCAATCAATGGTGTAGGCCTATTGTTATTCATTAAGATAATAATTGTTTAAAACCAACAACAACAAACTCATTTCCTTTTATACGGAACCGCGGAAGGGCCATAGGCTGAGCTGAGGCGGTTAAATTTTTATGGGCCTAAAGAGGATTTAAACGATTAATTTTACCAGTAAAATCATGTTAAATCAGCCGTTGTTTTGGCGATTTTAGCCATAAAGCCACCGCATAACTCTGAAAGCCCTCTGAGCTCCCCGTAGGAACGGTGTCATACGGCGCAATTTTTCACAATTGCATGCAAACATTTTGTCTTTTTATTTAGTTCCATATAAAACATATAAAACCCTCTTTTTGCCGCCCTTCTTCTTCCCGCCGCCCCTTCGATTTGGCCGCCCCCTCCTTTGACCCCGGGGGCTGGCGCCCCAAAGCCCCCCCCCCCAAAAAAATACGCGCATGAAGAGATTGAGAATAAGCATTGTTAATATGAACTATTTGCTGCCTATTTGAAAGATATGAATAAAACCAGTCAACAGATTCAACTCCCATTGCATTTTAATTTCTCACATAAATTTTTCAGTTTGTCTCCTCTTTTTTCTCCCTTTCTTTTCCTCCTATTTCTCTTTTTAACGACGCATGGTCTATGCCTCCCTTGCCCTTGAATTTGTACAATAAAATTTAAGGCGAAATGCTTTTTGGTTTCTTACCTTTTCCAATAGAAAGTTCCACTTGTTTTAGAGTAGGATATGACAGAACTGCTGTCGGAAAAATATTCCTAATACAGAAATGTTCAATGATTCCTTTAATTACAAATTGTATCCCTAGTCAACCGTTTCAAAAACAAAAACAAAAAAACAAACAAAAAAAACCAGAAAGAAAAACCAGTTGGCATTTTAAAAGTTTCACCACGTTTACACACACACCGCGCATGCGTGAGCAGTATTGTACACCCCAACGAGGTTTTGCCGCACTGTATTTGAACAAAGATGTTGCTATCTACAGTGGATAGCAATGCTAGATAGCTAGTATGTGTACAAAGATGTGGATATCTATAGTAGATAGCAATGCTACATAACTAGTATTTGAACAAATAAATATGTTGCTATCTACAGTAGATAGCAATGCTAGATAGCTAGTATGTGTACAAAGATGTGGCTATCTACAGTAGATAGCACTGCTACATAGCTAGTATTTGAACAAATATGTTGCTATTTACAGTAGATAGCAATGCTAGATAGCTAGTATGTGTACAAAGATGTGGGTATCTATAGTAGATATCAATGCTACATAGCTAGTATTTGAACAAATAAATATGTTGCTATCTACAGTAGATAGCAATGCTAGATAGCTAGTATGTGTACAAAGATGTGGGTATCTATAGTAGATAGCAATGCTACATAGCTAGTATTTGAACAAATAAATATGTTGCTATCTACAGTAGATAGCATTGCTACATAGCTACTATTTGAACAAATAAATATGTTGCTATCTACAGTAGATAGCATTGCTAGATAGCTAGTATGTGTACAAAGATGTGGGTATCTATAGTAGATATCAATGCTACATAGCTACTATTTGAACAAATAAATATGTTGCTATCTACAGTAGATAGCAATGCTAGATAGCTAGTATGTGTACAAAGATGTGGGTATCTATAGTAGATATCAATGCTACATAGCTACTATTTGAACAAATAAATATGTTGCTATCTACAGTAGATAGCATTGCTACATAGCTACTATTTGAACAAATAAATATGTTGCTATCTACAGTAGATAGCATTGCTACATAGCTAGTATTTGAACAAATAAATATGTTGCTATCTACAGTAGATAGCAATGCTAGATAGCTAGTATGTGTGCAAAGATGTGGATATCTATAGTAGATATCAATGCTACATAGCTAGTATTTGAATAAATAAATATGTTGCTATCTACAGTAGATAGCAATGCCAGATAGCTAGTATGTGTACAAAGATGTGGATATCTATAGTAGATAGCAATGCTACAAAGCTAGTATTTGAACAAATATGTTGCTACTTACAGTAGATAGCAAAGCTAGATAGCTAGTATGTGTACAAAGATGTGGATATCTATAGTAGATAGCAATGCTACAAAGCTAGTATTTGAACAAATATGTTGCTATCTACAGTAGATAGCAATGCTAGATAGCTAGTATGTGTACAAAGATGTGGCTATCTACAGTAGATAGCACTGCTACATAGCTAGTATTTGAACAAATATGTTGCTACTTACAGTAGATAGCAATGCTAGATAGCTAGTATGTGTACAAAGATGTGGGTATCTATAGTAGATATCAATGCTACATAGCTAGTATTTGAACAAATAAATATGTTGCTATCTACAGTAGATAGCAATGCTAGGATAGCTAGTATGAATACAAAGATGTGGGTATCTATAGTAGATAGCAATGCTACATAGCTAGTATTTGAACAAATAAATATGTTGCTATCTACAGTAGATAGCATTGCTACATAGCTACTATTTGAACAAATAAATATGTTGCTATCTACAGTAGATAGCATTGCTAGATAGCTAGTATGTGTACAAAGATGTGGGTATCTATAGTAGATATCAATGCTACATAGCTACTATTTGAACAAATAAATATGTTGCTATCTACAGTAGATAGCAATGCTAGATAGCTAGTATGTGTACAAAGATGTGGGTATCTATAGTAGATATCAATGCTACATAGCTACTATTTGAACAAATAAATATGTTGCTATCTACAGTAGATAGCATTGCTACATAGCTACTATTTGAACAAATAAATATGTTGCTATCTACAGTAGATAGCATTGCTACATAGCTAGTATTTGAACAAATAAATATGTTGCTATCTACAGTAGATAGCAATGCTAGATAGCTAGTATGTGTGCAAAGATGTGGATATCTATAGTAGATATCAATGCTACATAGCTAGTATTTGAATAAATAAATATGTTGCTATCTACAGTAGATAGCAATGCCAGATAGCTAGTATGTGTACAAAGATGTGGATATCTATAGTAGATAGCAATGCTACAAAGCTAGTATTTGAACAAATATGTTGCTACTTACAGTAGATAGCAATGCTAGATAGCTAGTATGTGTACAAAGATGTGGATATCTATAGTAGATAGCAATGCTACAAAGCTAGTATTTGAACAAATATGTTGCTATCTACAGTAGATAGCAATGCTAGATAGCTAGTATGTGTACAAAGATGTGGCTATCTACAGTAGATAGCACTGCTACATAGCTAGTATTTGAACAAATATGTTGCTATTTACAGTAGATAGCAATGCTAGATAGCTAGTATGTGTACAAAGATGTGGGTATCTATAGTAGATATCAATGCTACATAGCTAGTATTTGAACAAATAAATATGTTGCTATCTACAGTAGATAGCAATGCTAGATAGCTAGTATGTGTACAAAGATGTGGGTATCTATAGTAGATAGCAATGCTACATAGCTAGTATTTGAACAAATAAATATGTTGCTATCTACAGTAGATAGCAATGCCAGATAGCTAGTATTTGAACAAATATGTTGCTATCTACAGTATATAGCAATGCTAGATAGCTAGTATTTGAACAAATATGTTGCTATCTACAGTATATAGCAATGCTAGATAGCTAGTATTTGAACAAATATGTTGCTATCTACAGTATATAGCAATGCTAGATAGGTAGTAGGTCCCTATGTGTACAAAGATGTGGGTATCTATAGTAGATATCAATGCTAGATAGCTAGTATGTGTACAAAGATGTGGGTATCTACATAGCAATGCTACATAGCTAGTATTTGAACAAATATGTTGCTATCTACAGTAGATAGCAATGCTAGATAGCTAGTATTTGAACAAATATGTTGCTATCTACAGTAGATAGCAATGCTAGATAGCTAGTATGTGTACAAAGATGTGGATATCTATAGTAGATAGCAATGCTACGTAGCTAGTATTTGAACAAATAAATATGTTGCTATCTACAGTGGATAGCAATGCTAGATAGCTAGTATGTGTACAAAGATGTGGGTATCTATAGTAGATAGCAATGATACATAGCTAGTATTTGAACAAATAAATATGTTGCTATCTACAGTAGATAGCAATGCCAGATAGCTAGTATTTGAACAAATATGTTGCTATCTACAGTATATAGCAATGCTAGATAGCTAGTATTTGAACAAATATGTTGGTATCTATAGTAGTATATCAATGCTAGATAGCTAGTATTTGAACAAATATGTTGCTATCTACAGTATATAGCAATGCTAGATAGGTAGTAGGTCCCTATGTGTACAAAGATGTGGGTATCTATAGTAGATATCAATGCTAGATAGCTAGTATGTGTACAAAGATGTGGGTATCTACATAGCAATGCTACATAGCTAGTATTTGAACAAATATGTTGCTATCTACAGTAGATAGCAATGCTAGATAGCTAGTATTTGAACAAATATGTTGCTATCTACAGTAGATAGCAATGCTAGATAGCTAGTATGTGTACAAAGATGTGGATATCTATAGTAGATAGCAATGCTACGTAGCTAGTATTTGAACAAATAAATATGTTGCTATCTACAGTGGATAGCAATGCTAGATAGCTAGTATGTGTACAAAGATGTGGATATCTATGGTAGATATCAATGCTACATAGCTAGTATTTGAACAAATAAATATGTTGCTATCTACAGTGGATAGCAATGCTAGATAGCTAGTATGTGTACAAAGATGTGGGTATCTATAGTAGATAGCAATGATACATAGCTAGTATTTGAACAAATAAATATGTTGCTATCTACAGTGGATAGCAATGCTAGATAACTAGTATGTGTACAAAGATGTGGATATCTATAGTAGATAGCAATGATACATAGCTAGTATTTGAACAAATAAATATGTTGCTATCTACAGTGGATAGCAATGCTAGATAACTAGTATGTGTACAAAGATGTGGATATCTATAGTAGATAGCAATGATACATAGCTAGTATTTGAACAAATAAATATGTTGCTATCTACAGTGGATAGCAATGCTAGATAGCTAGTATGTGTACAAAGATGTGGATATCTATGGTAGATATCAATGCTACATAGCTAGTATTTGAACAAATAAATATGTTGCTATCTACAGTGGATAGCAATGCTAGATAGCTAGTATGTGTACAAAGATGTGGGTATCTATAGTAGATAGCAATGCTACATAGCTATAGTATTTGAACAAATAAATATGTTGCTATCTACAGTAGATAGCAATGCCAGATAGCTAGTATGTGTACAAAGATGTGGATATCTATATAGTAGATAGCAATGCTACATAGCTAGTATTTGAACAAATATGTTGCTATCTACAGTAGATAGCAATGCCAGATAGCTAGTATGTGTACAAAGATGTGGCTATCTACAGTAGATAGCAATGCTACATATAGCTAGTATTTGAACAAATAAATATGTTGCTATCTACAGTAGATAGCAATGCTAGATAGCTAGTATGTGTACAAAGATGTGGGTATCTATAGTAGATAGCAATGCTACATAGCTAGTATTTGAACAAATAAATATGTTGCTATCTACAGTAGATAGCAATGCCAGATAGCTAGTATGTGTACAAAGATGTGGATATCTATATAGTAGATAACAATGCTACATAGCTAGTATTTGAACAAATATGTTGCTATCTACAGTAGATAGCAATGCCAGATAGCTAGTATGTGTACAAAGATGTGGCTATCTACAGTAGATAGCAATACTACATATAGCTAGTATTTGAACAAATAAATATGTTGCTATCTACAGTAGATAGCAATGCTAGATAGCTAGTATGTGTACAAAGATGTGGATATCTATAGTAGATAGCAATGCTACAAAGCTAGTATTTGAACAAATAAATATGTTGCTATCTACAGTAGATAGCAATGCTAGATAGCTAGTATTTGAACAAATATGTTGCTATCTACAGTATATAGCAATGCTAGATAGCTAGTAGGCCCCTATGTGTACAAAGATGTGGGTAGGGCCTATCTATAGTAGATATCAATGCTACGTAGCTAGTATTTGAACAAAAATGTTGCTATCTACAGTAGATAGCAATGCCAGATAGCTAGTATTTGAACAAAGATGTTGCTATCTACAGTAGATAGCAATGCCAAATAGCTAGTATTTGAACAAAGATGTTGCTATCTACAGTAGATAGCATTGCCAGATAGCTATTATTTGAGCAAAGATGTTGCTATCTACAGTAGATAGCAATACCAGATAGTTATCATTTGAACAAAGATGTTGCTATCTATAGTAGATATAGCAATGCCAGATAGTTATCATTTGAACAAAGCTGTTGCTATCTACAGTAGATAGCAATGCCAGATAGTTATCATTTGAACAAAGATGTTGTTATCTACAGTAGATAGCAGTGCTAGATAGTTAGTATTTAACGAAGATGTTGCTATCTACAGTAGATAGCAATACTAGATAGTTAGTATTAACAAAGATGTTGTTACAGTAGATAGTAATGCCAGAGACCTAATATTTAACAAAGATGTTACTATCAACAGTATAGCAATGCCACATAGTATGACAGTAGTAGAGGAAATTTGGGTCAATATTATTTTGACAACCCATCATCATAATCATAAAATATTAACATTATGAATTATATACCAAAATGAAGCTTAGACCCTCAGGATTCCGGATATGGGGATGGAAAATCTACTATCCTACAGGGGTGCTTCCATGACTTTTAATCTTCTCATCATCAATGAAAATCTATTACTGGTATTCTTTCAGTTAAACTACAAGAGAAAAATTAATGGCCAATTCGAATTATTATTATTATTATTATTATTATTTCAAAGAACTTATAAAGCGCATTTCCCATGGATCAATGCGCTGTACAAAGAAAATAAAAATACATCAAAAATACACAGTATGGCATTAAGAACAACAATATATCACAGCATGGTAAAATATACTCCTAATTACATCAAAAATTTGAATAAAACAGATATGCGCAGCAATCTGAACCACAATTAAAATCATTAAAAATACACTTGAACCCAAATAGGGACATATTATCATTATAAAATACATATTATTATCAAATTCCTTGCAAACTTTGTTTGGTTGCCATGAAAAAATGCCGTTTTAAACAATTTTCATGAAACTGGTTGTCTTTCATTAATTTTTTACAGTATACGATTTATAATATTTAACCCAATTTTTTTGTAATATTGCCAACATATATTTGTATTTGTACTTCATTCTGCTAACAATATCGCATGTGTCATTGGCCCCAGAACATGTTTAAATCAAAAACTCTTGACAGTTTTGTTTTAAACATGTTCAAGGGCCGCAAGTTTTTCCTGCCCAACGACGATATAAAACATATTAAGTTGGTATTTGTCTTTCTTCAGTACCATACTTCATCAACTCTCTACTGCTGATAGCACACTACTTCATCAACTCTCTACTGCTGATAGCACACTACTTCGTCAGCTATCTACTGCTGATAGTACACTACTTCAACTATCTACTGCTGATAGCACACTACTTCGTCAGCTATCTACTGCTGATAGTACACTACTTCATCAACTATGTACTGCTGATAGCACACTACTTCATCAACTATCTACTGCTGATAGCACACTACTTCATCAACTATCTACTGCTGATAGCACACTACTTCATCAACTATCTACCGCTGATGGTACACTATTCGTCAGCTATCTACTGCTGATAGCACACTACTTCATCAACTATATACTGCTGATAGCACACTACTTCATCAACTATCTACTGCTGATAGCACACTACTTCATCAACTATCTACTGCTGATGGCACACTAGTAATTCGTCAGCTATCTACTGCTGATAGCACACTACTTCATCAACTATATACTGCTGATAGCACACTACTTCATCAGCTATCTACTGCTGATAGCACACTACTTCATCAACTATCTACTGCTGATAGCACACTACTTCATCAACTATCTACTGCTGATAGCACACTACTTCATCACCTACCTACTGCTGATAACACACTACTTCATCAGCTATCTACTGCTGATAGCACACTACTTCATCAACTATCTACTGCTGATAGCACACTACTTCATCAACTATCTACTGCTGATAGCACACTAGTACTTCGTCAGCTATCTACTGCTGATAGCACACTAGTACTTCGTCAGCTATCTACTGCTGATAGCACACTAGTAATTCGTCAGCTATCTACTGCTGATAGCACACTACTTCATCAACTATCTACTGCTGATAGCACACCAGTACTTCGTCAGCTATCTACTGCTGATAGCACAATACTTTATCAACTATCTACTGCTGATAGCATACCAGTACTTCGTCAGCTATCTACTGCTGATAGCACACTACTTCATCACCTATACTGCTGATAGCACACTAGTACTTCGTCAGCTATCTACTGCTGATAGCACACTACTTCATCACCTATCTACTGCTGATAGCACAATACTTCATCAACTATCTACTGCTGATAGCACACCAGTACTTCGTCAGCTATCTACTGCTGATAGCACACTACTTCATCACCTATCTACTGCTGATAGCACACTACTTCATCAACTATCTACTGCTGATAGCACACCAGTACTTCGTCAGCTATCTACTGCTGATAGCACAATACTTTATCAACTATCTACTGCTGATAGCATACCAGTACTTCGTCAGCTATCTACTGCTGATAGCACACTACTTCATCACCTATACTGCTGATAGCACACTAGTACTTCGTCAGCTATCTACTGCTGATAGCACACTACTTCATCACCTATCTACTGCTGATAGCACAATACTTCATCAACTATCTACTGCTGATAGCACACCAGTACTTCGTCAGCTATCTACTGCTGATAGCACACTACTTCATCACCTATCTACTGCTGATAGCACACTACTTCATCAACTATCTACTGCTGATAGCACACTAGTACTTCGTCAGCTGTCTACTGCTGATAGCATAAAAGTACTTCATCAGCTATCTACTGTTAATTGCACACGCCTAATTCATAAAAAATCATAGCAGACAACACATTAATCTTTGATAATATTTTTGTTATTTTGCAGGTTACGGTAAATTGGTACCAAAAACCGTGAAGCACCCTTGGGCGGAGGGAGGGAGGGAGGGAGGGAGGGAGGAGAGCGGAGGAGTGAGTGAGAGAGAGAGAGAGAGAGAGAGAGAGAGAGAGAGAGTGAGGGAGAGAGAGAGAGAGAGAGAGAGAGAGAGAGAGAGAGAGAGAGAGAGAGAGAGAGAGAGAGAGAGAGAGAGAGAGAGAGAGAGAGAGGGGGGGGAAGGAAGAATTTTATTAGTATTAAATTGTATATGTGTACTTATTTATAATTAGAAGAACTTATCCTACACCGTTTTTATACGGTATACAGGGTGTCCCAGAAAATAAATTACCGGGCGAATGAATTTGGACGTAAGTCGAGAAATAGATATCAGAATCCAAAAAATGAGCAATTCACTTCAATCTAAGTTTGAAAGAAAGATAATTCAACACAATGCGCATTGGTGGTTAACCGTCAATGTGCTTCATATTTTGCTCGGTGAAATCCTTTTCGTTCTTTTTAAACAATATGTTTCTTGCAAAACATTCAATTAGGTTTTGTTCAAATTTAAAAACCTGCACGATATTGAAAATAAAAGCTTGCATGTAAGATGATGCTCTGATATCTTTATCGTTAATGCTGATATAAATGTTACATAAAGAATATGGCATAAAGAATTCCACCTGGCTTAAAAACATTCTCACACACATTAATATTGTTGGAATATTTTCAATTGCAATGCAAAGTTTAAAGCTTTTAAAACGTCAACATTAATGTTGTATTGTATCAAAAATCACACGTAAATCACACGTAAAGCTGTAAGCACTTGATCATTGTCATTCTTGGCTCAAATGTTCTTTGTAAAGTTAAAATATAACATATTTACACAACCTAAAGAATTAAAGTTGGAAAGCTTCCAATTGCAAAAAAGTTTTCTCGGACAAACTTTTATTCATCTTCGAGGAAAGCATGAATAACACCGTCGGATTATAAAATAGATAACGTGGACTAAATTGAATGAGATACACAAACTTAGGAAGCGGTGAGCTAGCATGCGCGTATTTGGGGGGGGGGTTTGGGGGCGCCAGCCCCCGGGGTAAAAGCTAGGGGCGGCCAAAATGAAGGGGCGGCGGAAGAAGAAGGGCGGCTAAAACGAAGGGCGGCAAAAAGAATTAGTAAATAAAAAAGGGCGGAAAAATTTGATAAAGCCTAAATTTTTTTGAAAAAATGGTACTTTTATGGGGCTATCGCCTGAAACCGTTTTTTTTTTTTTTTTTTGCTCTTCACTTTTCAAACGACCGAGAAAAAATTGGGTCAACCTTTTCGGGCTTTTGAGGTAGGGGCGGCAAAATTGAATTTTCTTCAGCCCCCCGGGGTTGGGGCGGCCACGGTACGCCACTGGCTAGTATGAAAAAAGCACCTGTTGATCAAACTTGGAATGAACTGCACTGATTTTGATTAATTCCTTCGCAACCAGTCCACCGAATTAAACAAACTTTTTGTATGTGATAAACAATCAAATTTATTATCTATGCGCTACATTTTTAATTTTTTGATTCTGATGTCTATTTCTCGACTTACGTTCAATTCTATTCACTCGGTATTTTTTCTGGGACACCCTGTACAATCTGCAAAACAATTAAGGTACATGTACCAGTTATTTTTGTCCCTGCATATCCTAAACAAAGGCAGACATGTCATAATTAGGCCAAGTAAAAATAAAAATATGTTTCTTGTCCGGATTTTTGAAAATTAGGAGGATGAGGGGCTTTTTATTTTCTATTTTTTATTGGAAAACGACGCTAAATACCTGTATTTGGCACTATATTTTGGGTATTCGACATACTGATTGATATCTGAGAAAAAGGAGGAGGCCCTTTTTATTCTATTGTTTTGAGAGGTAGGCCCTCTAGTGATCACAAAACTCTTCTGAAATGATGTATTTGCATTTACAAAGCCGTAAAATAAGTTTCAACTTCTGAAACATCTTTTTCAACTAGTTATAACTGAAAGTTTGCAAAATAAAAAGAAATTTGAAAAATCTTCGAAAAAGGAGGAGGGCGCGGAGGAGAAACATGTATTTTTTTTTACAACCAAAATCAAATAGCTGCATCTTTTAGGCCGGATTTAAGACCTCACACGTCAAAATCGGTAAGAATTAAAGCCACAATGATTCAAAACTCATCTGGGAAGCTAATAAACAGAGGGGTACGGTGACTGAAAAGATCAATTGAGAAAATCTATCAATTGTGCACAAATTAATTAAATCGGAGTTTTAAGCTTAAATGCAATATCCAGAGTATGCACAACGGGCAATTACGGAGTAGTCTAATTTGTACACAAAGCGTTTAGACCTACACCTATTTTTCCGAAAAAAAAGCCCATTCTCCTCATTTTTTAATAAAACCTGGACGAGAAACACGTTTTTATTTTTACTTGGCCTATTATATTGTAATTGGTATCATATTTTGATCTACAACTTATTATTCGGTAGCTTATAAGGGACCGTTCACAAACACTTGTAACGGGGGGTCTGATGCCAAAAAAATGATGGGGGGGGGGGCTGAAAATGGTTATGCTTCTGAAGGGGGGGGGCTTTAAAAATATCACATTGATTTTCTCGTAGAACATGAGTTTGGGGTTGACGTTCATTTTCATGGCCAATAAGGGGGGGCTGAAAATAATTTAAGGTCCGAAAGGGGGCCCTGAAAAATTTTTATGTGAATTTTTCTTGTTGTATCAGGTTCCCGGTGCTGCGCGATGATCCCGTTGCCATGAAAAACCAGTGGTTCATCACGTTTTGACCGTGACAGAGTCGTAGTATACTATGATATCACGGTGATAGTACTTATATACACTTGGTGTGCATTGAGGTTAATTTGCATGTTGGTATTTTCGTATTTGCATAATGTTATGAGAAAATAACCCGTTCATTTGATGAAGGTATCCAAGGCTATATTTAACAGATTGGTACTGGCGTCTGCTCCAGATTGATACTTGCATGGGATCTGTGTTTAGGGCTTAGGGGGCTCTCATTTTCTTCGGAAAGGGGTGGGTCCCAATTATACGGAGGGGGGGGGGGAGGTTTTAAAGAAAAACAAATTGATGACCAAAATATAGAGAGTCACAAATGACCACAGATAGTGTGTTTAATTTATTCAAAAGACTGATTTCAATAAAATTTTAGCGTAGGGGTAAGGTGTATCGTTGGGGGGGTCATAAAAATGTTATTGCCGGAATAGGGGGGGTCGCAATTTCATTGACGCTCACTTTTTGTAAATTTGGATCCCTCACATCCAAAGAAAATTCTAGCCCCTTTAGGTGGTATAATATTTAGGCCTACTTTCGTAGCTTTTCGTTTGTTTGTTTAAATGGTCGTTCCGTGCGAGACACGCTTGGGTCTTGATATGGTCAGGCTCAAACAAAATGTTGAAGCCAGGCTAAAGAGCATTGGCCTACAGAAAAATAGGAGGCGCGTGTGTTTTAGGCATCTTGCAATATTATAGGCCTACTTCATAAAAGGCACAGAAAAACAATACGGTGGCAAATAGTATGCACAATTTCCTGCTCGCTGTTGTCACGTTTTTAGACAATTTCAGTGTTTTTTAAACTATGCCACAGAATTAAGCCTATGCGGTTTCCAAATTCCAAAATGATCTGGCCTGTCATTGTGTGTCAGGTAATGGATGGGGGCATTTTAAAGGTACGCGGCCCTACATGGGTTTCAGGGGGTTGGTTTGGAGTTAAAAGGGTACATGTTGGAGTTTCCTAGATGTCATGGGGTTTAAGGGCATGTGTTGGGGTTTACAGGTACAGGTTGGGGATAACTTTAGGTTAGAGTTTTAAAGGTACATATGTTGGGGTTAGGCCTACGTATCATAAGGTCTACAGTTTGGGGACAAGGGTCTACATGTTGGGGCTTAGGGAAGGGTAGGCCTACAGGTTGGGTTTGGGTTTAAAGGGCACGTCTGACTTGTGCGAGTTTTTAAGGTACACGTACATGTTGGGGTTTAAGGGTAAATGTTGGGGTTTAAGGGTATGCCTACGTTTGGGGGTTAAGGGTACGTGTCGGGGTTTAAGGGTACGTGCGGTTGGGCTTTAAGGGTACATGTTTGTATGTTGGGTTTCAGGGACTGGTTGGGGTTCAAGGCAGTTCAGGTTGGGTTTAAGGATAGGCCTTGCCCTACGTGTTGGGGTTTAAAGGTGCAGTTTGGGGATTAATGGTACCTACGTGTTGGAGTTTAAGGGTAGGCCTACAGGTTGGGTTTGGGTTTAAAGGGTAGGTCTGACTTGTTGGACATATAGGTACATATAGTTTGGGGACCAGGGCCTACATGTTGGGGGTTAAGGAAGGGTACAGGTAGGTTGGGTTTGAGTTTAAAGGTTAGGGCTAACTTGTTGGGAATTTTAAAGGTACATGTTTGGGTTTAAGGGTAAGTGTTGGGGTTTAATGTTAGTCCTGCGTTTTGGAGGTTAAGGGTACGTGTTAGGGTTTAAGGGTACAAGTAGTTAGGCTTTAAGGGTACGTGTTTGTTGGGTTTAAGGGTACTGTTTGGGGTTTAAGGTAATTCAGGTTGGGTTTTTAGGGTACGGATTCTAGGTCTAGGTTTAATGGCATGTTGGGGATGGGCTGGGTTTTCATTTGTATCCATCAATTTTGATTGTGGTAGTCATAGTACTTCCATTGGCCTCCAAACATCCATTATTGATCTGATTTATTGCTTCCTTCTTGAATGCCTGTCTTTAACAAGTTTGGATGATCACTTTCTCTTAACAATACATTCCACATTTATTTATGAAATGTTTGTAATTTAAACCAAAATTCATGACTTTTCAAGGCAGTACAGGACACATTTTATGATTTAGAATTAATTGTTTGTGAAGATTTCATGATAGTGACCCAATAGTGATGTCAAAAATAGACATATCACATCCAGTCTCCTCCCTGAACTTTTCCATGATTTTTGTGCCTTTTTCAAAAAAAATAATATGTCATGAATTTTGCCGACATATTGCAACACTGGTGAATATATTTATAACCATGATAGTCATGATACCTGGTAAGAGACAGTAAAACATGAAATAATTACACTGGCTAATGTTTAATTTCTCTCTTGAACTGTTTATTATTATAGCATCATAATAGAACACTTAAAATTGAAATACTAAAAGTTACGTAATTTCTCGTTTACATACAATAATAGCAATCATGTGCTTGTGCAATTATTAGGACCACTCAACCATCTGTTTTTATGCATGTCACAATATACATACACATGCAATTTACTAACAATATTTTTCTTTGTTCCCATCAATCAAATTTGGTTTGGTACACAAACTCAGTCAAGTAATAGATAACTTTATTTTTCTATAAATGATATTTAATGTAACTGGTATGTTTTCAATTGACATTGATTTATATTTTCATTTAATTTATTATAAAAAGGGACTGTGCATTCTGAGAAATGCATAATGGGCTAGTATTCCAGTTGAAATCCACAGGGGAGTATGTTTTTCAAATGTAACTGGTCAGGGTTTATCATTTTGAAACCCATACTCCCCTCAGTATTATGGCTTTACCTATATCTTCCACAGCTAGAGTGAGTATTTCAAATGAAGTTACCCAATGGTTTATTCAATTCAAAACTCATACTCCCTCTTTGGAAGACTTTAGCTAAATCTTCCACAGGGGTGGTGTGGATTTTAAATGGAATGGCCCAAAAGTTACTAATCCAAGATAAAAGTATACATTTTTGGAAAGGAAATTATCTAAATATAAATACAAATTTGGGGTGACAAGAACAATTTTGAAGAAAATAAGAAAAACCTCATGATTTTGCCTAAAATTGTTTGGAACACACTATAGGAAGGAAAAATCCAAAATTTGGATTTTGTGTTTTTTTTTGTAACCTAGACTCCAGTTTAGGAAGCGCTTAGGCCTTATTTTGAATTATTGACCAAATAAGACGAAAATTCAACAATTAAAAAATAAGACCAATATCAAAATCATGAAAAACCGTTCCATGAATGGAGTGTCTAATTACAAAAACAAACAAACATGAAATCCAAATTTGGGTACAGTGTGTTCCAAATAATTTAAGGCAAAACAATGTGCTTTTTTGAAGTTTCTTCAAAAAAATACTTTTTGCATAACAAAAATATATACGAGTAAACATATAAAAACATATAAAAATGTGTACTTGCATTAAATTTTGTTTAATTTAAAGTTACAGCACTTTTAATTAATGCATTTCTGAGAATACACAGTCCCCTTAATATGACACTTTGAATAAAACTTACTTTTAATCATATATGACAGATTTATCCAAGATTCTCACCCTGACTTGATGCTCATTCATTTGAAACAAAAAATGTTGGGGGAGGGGGCTCAAATTAAATTTTAACAGGGTGTGCTGATGGCAATCTGAAACCCTACCCATCTTTAAGGGATTTTTTTTACCTAAAAACTGCTGATTTGAAAAATAATAAAAAAACGGGTCATATTGTAACATTTGCTGAGGAGAACAACCTCATGTTTTTCAAAACTTAACACACAATGTTCACAATACTCTCCATACAAGGCGTGCGGGACCGACATCAGTCACATTTGAAGGAGTGGCTCACATTGGCGGCTTATGTGCTGGTATTATACAGTGATTTTCTTTGTATTGCATCATTTGCTCAGGCCAAATTTAAAAGAGGACATATCTGACAGTGAAAACTAACATTTTGTGGAAAAGAAGTTAAATTCTATCTCTAATGGAAATGTTATAATGTTGCAATGTGGGTAGCTGTAAGGGCTATCTAGATACACATTACATTTAACTTTTTGCTAATTTCAATCTGCATAATTTTCAATTATGACTAATTTTTTGGACAAGTCAAAATCAGCTCTAATTAATTATGCAGATTAAAATTTGCAAAACTTTTAAAGAAGTTTGCTTCTATTGTATTTGTACTTGTACTACATATGTACCAAGTCTCAGCTAGATCACAGCTCCTTACTGTTACCTAGCAAATTAAATTAATATACAGGGTGTTCCAGAAAAAGATTACAGGGTGAATGAATTTTGACATAAGCTGACAAATAAGCATCCAAATCCAAAACATAAAAAACAGCATGTAGCCCCTCTTATTCTGCATCTTACACACTTGAATCGGTTGACTGATTGCAAAGATATGAGCGATTACATAACATACATCTCAATTCATTTCATTAAGTTTGAAAGAAAGATCATTCAACACAATGTACACTAATGCTTATCAATTGACTTTGTGTTTTGTTTGGTGAAATTCTTTTTATTCTTCTTACACAATCTGCGTTTTGCTAAACTTGTAATAAACTTTTGTTAAAATGTGAAAATACTGTGTGATATTAAAGGTTGAATCTAAAATGGTGCTTGGTACTTGTAAATATATTTTTTCGTTAATATTAATATAATTATTGCATAAAGAATTATTGTATAAAGAATTCCAGCTGACAAAAAAAGGTTTCTCACACAATAATTAATGTTTTGGAATTTTCCAAGAAATGGCTATGTAAAATGTAAATCTGTTTAAATTTGAACATAATGTTGCATGGTATCAAAAATCACACGTAAAGATGTACAAGCACTTGATCATTGTCATTCTTGGCTCACATGTTCTTTGGAAAGTTGCACTATAACATATTGCACAACACAAAGAATTAAAGCTGGAAAGCTTGCAAAAATCAAAGTTTTCTTGGACAAAATGTTGCTTCAAATATTGCCATGAATGCAAAGTTTTAACTTAAAACATTAAACATAATACAGCACAGTATAAAATTAGAAGCTCTAAGCTCATGACTTAATCATGTATTTCTTGGGTTTTTGAAAGTTTAACATATTGCGTAAAGAATTAAATCTGTTAATTTTATAGCTATCCAATTTCTGCAATCCATGTTAAGTTTCTTACAATTCAGGCACTGTGTATCAAAGTAAAGGCAGATCAAATGTTATATTCACTCACGTTTTTCACCTTCAGTGCAAGCATGATTAACATAATACCATCGTATAAAATAGATCAGAGGACTGAATTGAATGAGATACACAAACTTTACAAAGGGGTGAGCAAGTGTGACAAAAGTGCCTGTTAATCAAACTTGGAATGAGTTGTTGATGTGTGCATTGTGTGATCAATCACTCATTTCTTTGCATCCAGCCAACCGAATCAAAATAAAATTTGTGTATAATGTGCACAATGAGCTACCCGCTGCTTTTAAAATATTTTGATAATATTGTCTATTTCTGGAGATGTTTTCTGGGACACCCTGTACTGTGAGAATATAATTATTATAATTTGCATCCCTTTCAGTGTTTGACTTTGCTAATTCCAGCCTAATTGGAGTTAGCTGAAAGTTATGAAAGTTCCATGTCTGAATTTCATTGCTGTGTTCATGAAAATTGATCAAGAAATCTTTACATTCAAACCATTTTTTTTACCCAAATTATTTTTGGCAACAACAAAAACATTCTTCAGTAAAAATTTTTATTTTTAAAAAACTAGATATACGCTGGCAAAGTTACGTAATTAATCGGATTAACTACCATAGCAATAGGTGCAAACAATTTTGAATATACCGCGCTGCACTACAAGCAGGTTGCACTCATCACCTGTCGTCAATCATATAGTAGATTGAATACAATACCGCTCTTTTCAAAGAGACTAATCTTACAGGTGCAAGTGATTAGCATTTCTTTGTCATCTATGGTTCAATGCAGAGGTACCGCATGAACGTAGTAGTGCAGCGCGATATAATCAAAAATTGTTTGTACCTATTGCTATGGTAGCAATTATTACATAACTTCGCCAGCGTATAGATATCTAGGACCATTTACTTTTTAAAATTTTGATCAACTTCACCCAAAAAAATTGAGCGAAAAATCAGGTTGTTGTAATGTTAACAGCTCTCCTAGCAATCATGCTAGAGAATGATTTGACCACTTGCCTAGCATCATACTAGAGAGTGAGTAACCACTCCCCTTTAAAATCTAGACGACAAAGCCTGTCACAAGGATCCATGATTGGCCCTGTTACATATGATATATGTCATTCACCATAATATTATACACTTGTCAATCAAGAAACCTCTATATGTTACAGTGATGACATTCAGTTATACAGATATTTTAATGTATCTTATCCAAACTCCATGAAAACAGCCTCATCTAGCATCACTGAATAAAACACTGGATGACCATAAAATCTCTGGAAGCTAAATGATGAGGAGATAGAGTTTTCTATTGGCGCATCAAATTATCATACACATAGCTTATCTCCTGCTATGCTAACAGTTGGCGATGATTCCATCAATCCAGCTCTGCAATCCAGTATGCAACCTCTGTGTTATATTTGATACACAGATGACAGTGGCTGCACATATCATATACATTGTATCCCCGTAATCTATTATAAATTAGTAACTACATAAAATATCAATTGGTTTCAAGGACCATGGCATCTACTATCTGGTGGTTTGTGCCTTGATCTTGTCCCAAATGGACTATGGCAATGGATTGTTATTAAGTTCCAATAATGACATCCAAAGACTTCAGCGCAGTTCTTATTTGTTGCATTCTTGATTTTCTATACTCTCTTGTTCTTTGTGTTGTTGCCTGTTAAAAGGCTGCTTCAATCTGCAAACTATTGAAGGAATCCTTACTCCTTAGACAGTGCTAGTGCCTGCAGAAAAGTTATTAATGAGAATAACATGAATATTAATAATAATTAACACAACATTTTCAGACCTTCCTTTTATTTAAGAAATAAAGGGTAATGCATTATCCTTTACACCCAAAATAATGTGTCCTCACTCATTATTTAAACGTTTTACTGCCAAGGACACATTATTTGCGTGTAAAGGAATATGCTGCACCCTTTATTTCTATTCTATTACCAGAAAATAGTGCAATTTAAAGAGAAAATATCATTTTTTGGCACAAATATTTTAAGTTGTTTACTTCAAGGTGGAGCGTGTATCGTTGAAATATTGCACAGCGTAATGCTGTGCGTAGAGAGTGTGTTATGGCGCTTGACCCATTATTGCAGAATAATGGGCTCTCATGTGACGTGTTTTAACAAATCACAGTGCGCGATTTTGAATAATGGGTCGTAAGAGTAATAGAATTATAAATTAAGTCACAGAATTTTTAAAAATTATATACGGTAGATATTTAAGGTGGCAAACTTAACTATGGTGCTGTGCACAGAATTGCTTTAAAATTATCGTACAGGATGTGATTTTTCAAAACAGCTTTTTTGACTTATGCAAATTCACAAAATCCCATTTAAACACTTTTCTTTGCTGATTTAAGTTTTAAATGAACATAATGGATTTGACATAGCTAGCTATTGTATCTGCAAAGTGTAGTATTTGAGTTAGCTATCTGAAAATACAAAAAGACAAAATGCCACCTAAAATGGTCAACATGTCTTTCATAAGGCGAGTTAGAAGGTAGCATGAACTAGCAGCATTTGCATTCGAATATTGAGACAAGTAAAGCTGACACACATGAGGAATGGTATTGGTTTTATAAAGGAAATCCCAATGATTGATATAAGTGGTGTCATTTCCACCCCATTTGCATGATGTTTTTTGGGAGGGTTAAAATGGCAAAACTATTGCTTAGATATATTAAAAAACAAATCTAGAAATATCAAGAAATAATTGTAAATTTTCATTTATGAAACTTGGAAATCTAAGCTAAACTTATTTAACATTCGGCCGAAAATTCTGCCCAAAACATATAGTGTAAACCTTAACTCACCTCTATGAAGATCAATTGCAAAATATCAGATGCCCTGACACCCAAACTCGCAGCCAATGGCTTCACATGTTCATTTACTTCATGAAGTTTGCACCATTCTTTAAAATATAAAACAAAAAAAACATAAATGTTACATGTGGGTAAAATATAGAAGATTAAAATTGTGCTTTACAAGATACCCATGAACACCGCAACTTTGTCACAGGTGGGATAGGATAGTAAAGATGATTTGATTTAAACAATACAACATTCCCTTGTATACCACAACTTTGTCACGGGTGGGAAGGGACACCTAAATCATAATTTTAATTGTGCTATTCAACATTCCCTTGTATACCACAACTTTGTCACAGGAGGGACAGGACACTACAAATAATTTACATTATAGCACAATAGATAGTGTCCTGTTCCACCCATGATAATGTTGTAGTATACATGGGAGTGTTGTATAGCTGAATGGAAATCATCTATAGTACTCTGTTCCACCCATGATAAAGTTGTCTTATACATGGGAGTGTTGTATAGCTCAATGGAAATCATCTTTGTGCTCTGTTCCACCCATGATAAAGTTGTAGTATACATGGGAGTGTTGTATAGCTCAATGGAAATCATCTTTGTGCTCTGTTCCACCCATGATAAAGTTGTAGTATACATGGGAGTGTTGTATAGCTCAATGGAAATCATCTATAGTACTCTGTTTCACCCATGATAAAGTTGTAGTATACATGGGAGTGTTGTATAGCTCAATGGAAATCATCTTTGTGCTCTGTTCCACCCATGATAAAGTTGTAGTATACATGGGAGTGTTGTATAGCTCAATGGAAATCATCTTTGTGCTCTGTTCCATCCATGATAAAGTTGTAGTATACATGGGAGTGTTGTATAGCTCAATGGAAATCATCTATAGTACTCTGTTCCACCATGATAAAGTTGTAGTATACATGGGAGTGTTGTATAGCTCAATGGAAATCATCTTTGTGCTCTGTTCCACCCATGATAAAGTTGTAGTATACATGGGAGTGTTGTATGATAAAGTTGTAGTATACATGGGAGTGTTGTATAGCTCAATGGAAATCATCTATAGTACTCTGTTCCACCCATGATAAAGTTGTAGTATAATGGGAGTGTTGTATAGCTCAATGGAAATCATCTTTGTGCTCTGTTCCATCCATGATAAAGTTGTAGTATACATGGGAGTGTTGTATAGCTCAATAGAAATCATCTATAGTACTCTGTTCCACCCATGATAAAGTTGTAGTATACATGGGAGTGTTGTAGAGCTCAAAGGAAATCATCTTTGTGCTCTGTTCCATCCATGATAAAGTTGTAGTATACATGTGAGTGTTGTATAGCTGAATGGAAATCATCTATAGTACTCTGTTCCACCCATGATAAAGTTGTAGTATACATGGGAGTGTTGTATAGCTCAATGGAAATCATCTTTGTGCTCTGTTCCACCCATGATAAAGTTGTAGTATACATGGGAGTGTTGTATGATAAAGTTGTAGTATACATGGGAGTGTTGTATAGCTCAATGGAAATCATCTTTGTGCTCCACCTATGATAAAGTTGTAGTATACATGGGAGTGTTGTATAGCACAGTGGAAATCATCTAGAGTACTCTGTTCCACCTGTGATAAAGTTGTAGTATACATGGGAATGTTGTATAGTACAATGGAAATCATCTATAGTGTTCAGTTCTACCTGTGATAAAGTTGTAGTATACATGGGAGTGTTGTATAGCACAATGGAAATGATCTATAGTGTTCAGTTCCACCTGCGATATAGTTGTAGTATTCATGGGAGTGTTGTATAGCACAATGGAAATCATCTATAGTACTCTGTTCCACCTGTGATAAAGTTGTAGTATACATGGGAATGTTGTATAGCACAGTGGAAATCATCAATAGTACTCTGTTCCACCTGTGATAAAGTTGTAGTATACATGGGAGTGTTGTATTTACACAATGGAAATCATCTATAGTGTTCAGTTCCACCTGTGATAAAGTTGTAGTATACATGGGAGTGTTGTATAGCACAATGGAAATCATCTATAATGCTCCGCTCCACCTGTGACAAAGTTGTAGTATACATGGGAGTGTTGTATAGCACAATGGAAATCATCTATAGTGCTCTGTTCCACCTGTGATAAAGTTGTAGTATACATGGGAGTGTTGTATAGCACAATGGAAATCATCTATAGTACTCTGTTCCACCTGTGGTAAAAGTTGTAGTATACATGGGAATGTTGTATAGCACAATGGAAATCATCTATAGTGATAATATTGTTGTACACATGAGAGTGTGGTATACACATGTAGCACAATGGGAATCACGAACTTCAATGTCCTGTTTCACTTGTGAGCATGATAAAGTTTTGGCATACACTAGAGTGTTTATTCTAGTCTTTTGTTGCCTACTGAAAAGTTGAACGAAGATAACTTCTGTTTTCGGTTTCGGAAGTCATGTTAATTTCTGACATGAAAACGTGACATGAGAAAGTTGATGCTAATACAGACAAGAGAAGTGTCTAAATTTTATGGTCGTAAATTAGCGATAAATTGTACGGCTTCAATTGACTTGCGTGAGGGTGTATAGGTACTTCCTAGGCGGGAGTGGCTCATGAAAAAAGCCCAGCATAGAAATATACACTAATCAGTGTTGCCACAAATTCCGTATACTTGTTCGTGCAATCGCGCAAAAATAGGTCATATGATTATGTAGAGATGAACGGGGAATTCTTTTCGTCATTCAAAATACACCTTAAAACTTGTGTGTGTCCGAGATAGTAACTCAGGGCCCGACTGTAACTCGGGGCCCGACTTAGTAAATCGGGGTCCGATGTAGTAACTCAGGGTCCAAGATAGTAACTCGGGCCTCGACTTAGTAACTCGGTATCTGAGTTAGTAACTCCGGGTCCAAGATAGTAACTCGGGGTCCAAAATAGTAACTCGAGCCCCAACTTAGTAACTCGAGGTCCTGACTTAGTAACTTGGGGTCCAAGGTAGTAGCTCCGGGCCCCGACTTAGTAACTCCGGGTCCGAGATAGTAACTCGGGACCCTGACTTAGTAACTCAGGGTCTGAGACAGCAACTTCGGGCCCCAATTTAGTAACTCGGGGTCCCAGATAGTAACTCGAAGCCCGACTTAGTAACTCCGGGTCCAAGATAGTAACTCGGGGTCCGAAATAGTAACTCGAGCCCCAACTCAGTAACTCGAGGTCCTGAATTAGTAACTCGGAGACCGAGTTAGTAGTTCGGGCCCGACTTAGTAACTCAGGGCCCGACTTACTAACTTTCGGGTCCGAGATAGTAACTCAGCGCCCGACTTAGTAACCGGGGCCTCGACTCGGGGCCCAAGATAGTAACTCAGGGTCAAGATAGTAACTCGGGCCCCGACTTAGTAACTCGGAGTCCGAGATAGTACTTACGAGATACTAATTGGGGGTCCGAGATAGTAGCTTGGGGCCCGAGTTACTATATCAGACCCTGAATTAGTATCTCGGGACCCTGAGCTACTATCGGACCCCCAATTAGTATATCGGGCCCCGAAGTTACTATCTCGGACTCGGAGTTACTAAGTCGGGGCCCCGACTTACTATCTCGGACCCTGAGTTACTATCCCGGACCCTGAGTTATAAAGTCGGGGCCCGATTACTATCTCGGACCCGAAGTTACTATCTTGGGGTCCGTGTTACTATCTCAGATACCAAGTTACTAAGTTGAGGCCCCAAGTTACTATCTCAGACCCGAGTTACTAAGTCGAGGCCCGAAGTTACTATCTCGGACCCGGGTTACTATCTCGGGGTCCGTGTTACTATCTCAGACCCGAGTTACTAAGTCGAGGCCCGAGTTACAATCTTGGACCCCGAGTTAATAAGTCGTGGCCCCAAGTTACTAGCTCAGACCCAGAGTTACTAAGTCGGGGCCCGAGTTACTTAAAGTCGAGTTACTATCTCGGGGTCCGTGTTACTGTTTCAGACCCCAAGTTACTTAGAGGTTAATAACTGCGATCGGTTATTTGGAGGCATTGTGAAAAATCTAAACATTTTGCCTTTGGAACCGAGGAATATCCCGAGGGCGAGCCCGAGGATATTCCGAGGTCCAAAGCAAAATGTTTAGATTTTCACAATGCCCATATATTACCGATGCAAAGTTATTAACCTCATTCATAACCGCTCACTTTAATCTCTTCACCTTACAAAATTACACAAAATTTTGCTCAAAAGTTTATAAAATAGATGATTTTTACATCTTCCCTTGCCAAAAATCGATCAGGCTAAAACAGAACGACCAATAATAAAAGTGCGATCACAATCTGTGCAAATATGGTAGCGCGCAATCCAAATACGCAGCCAGCGCAGCAAGCGCAGTTTGTTGGACGCACAATACCGCGCACGCAGAAGTCAATTAAATGCGACATTGGAACAATTACGCATTTTGCGGTCAATTGTGAGATATTAATGACCTCGATTTGCGTTCGCCGCAAATAATAAAATATGATTGGATCGCACGCATCGCGTTTATTAATGAGGTTATGAATAAGTAATTAAGGGCCCAGGGTGTAGACATCACCCTGGGTGTAGACATAATTATTGCACAGTCCCTATATAGTATTGTGTTGTCGTGGATACATGTTACTCGATAAGTTGATAAATTACTCGATCAAATCATTTGATATAGTATTTTACACCTGCCCAATTTTGTGCCTATTTTACATTTTTCTCAAAATTATAGAGCATTGGTGACAAGTAAGATATGTATATTATACTGGGGCAAGGACTACAACTGCTACACTGGAAATTTTATTTCAGCACAGACAACAGTTGTGGAGTTACAGTCAAAAATGAGGGAAAACCAATATTTGATCAATAAATCAATAACTACTTGCCTTGAGTTGCTGAATTTCAGTGCAGTAGTTATAGTCCTTGCCTCTATAATATACATCTTACTTGTCACCAATGCACTATAATTTTTGAGAAAAACACAAAAATAAGCAAAAAATTGGCTAGGGGTGTAGTACCCCCGGGAGTACCCCCTTAAACATAATAGATCACACACAATTTAAAACCAACATAACCCAACATCTACAAGAAATCTATAGACTAAAATTTGCATGCATGCGCATATCAACCTAACCATTTTACTCCTCTAGGACTGTTGGGCAGTATCAAGATCAAGATGATGTGCAAATTCCAAGTTAGACTTCATCATGTTCTTGCTGTCATTGACATATTTGTAGAAACGACTAGAGTCCCCGCTATTATATCGAATGTATGGACTAGGGTAGCCCAAAACATCATGGCCCTGTTCCTTCCTCACTAGGGCCATGAATGCCCTATGTACGTAAAAACGGGGCACCGTGAACCAGTGTTCGAAATATGCCTCAAAAAGTTACAGGCCAGCCATGGCTTGGCCTTAAAAGTTACCGGCCAGCCGGGTCGGCAACTAGATGCCAGTCAGAAAAGTTACTGGCCAGGCCAAAAAGTTACAGGCCAATGGCCGGCTGACCGGCCCTATTTCGAACGCTGCCGTGAACTTACGTCGCGGTGATGACGTCACACTTACGGCATCAATTTATAGAAAGAATTAAAACATTTTCCATCCTCAAATGTGCTCAAAATTTACTGAACATGCACCAAATATGTTTTGTTTAAGTCTCATCTTCACGTGAGGAATGGTAGGAAGTGGTATTTATGAGAAAAAGTGGTATTTTATGTGTACCCTGGACCAGATATGCTCAGGAGTCTCAGACCTTCGTACGGAGAAGGACAGTGGAAATCAGGGGTAGCAGTAAGGCCCAAAAGTCGGGGGTTGTTTTCCAGTGTTTTTCACTCCAGAGCTTGCAGAAAATCCAAATACATGGGGTGAAAATTAAATCTCGGGGGTGAAAAATATTTTGCAGTGTAGTCAGGGGTAGGAGTAAGGTCTAAAAGTAGAGGGTCAGTGTTCACCCCCGAGCTTGCACATATTCCCAATATAGAGGGTGAAAAATTAATATTTTTAAATTTAGGGGTCATTCACCCCGATCGGGGTGAATAACCCGGTCGGAGGTTAACGCTTACCCCTGGTGGAAATCGTAGTGACGGAGGTGTGAGTACCTCGGGCTAGGACTAGGGAGCCAATTGTCAAAAGTCCTAACTCACACATATACGATACACCCATCGGCACCGAATGTGTGTCATCGGTCCAGTCATCAGCCTTGTAGGAACCCATGGATTCAATCCATGTACACATACGATGCCTGGGTGTACCCCGCTAGAGTCCCGGACTAGAGTTAAATTATATATGTAGTTTGTACAGTACTCGGAGAACATGGTTATGTATATTTTTTCTGTATACATCGCTATTTTTAGAAAGGATAAATCAACTTGAGAAAATATTGTGACTTGCTCAAGTTGTTATACTCACGTACATACTCACACTGTACAGAGTTGTACAGTATGTACAGTGCAGAAACTAACAGCTTTTGGTAAAGCATGGTATACTAATATTGGTAAGCTTACACATTTAAGATCACTACCATAATTCATTGACCTCATGAAATAACTGGTAAGAAACTGGACGAAATGTACACTTACTGTTGTTTAAAATGCTTGAATTCCGAAATTACTGGTTAGAAACTGGAACAAAAGTGTACACTTTTCAATAATACTGTGGTTTAATTCAACCGCCGTGTGTGTTATTTAACAATTTCACTGTGGTGACGAGCTAGATCTAATACCATCATTCATGATCTGTACGAGTCGAATGTATGACCATGGTATGACGTAGAGTTCATTAATATTCATATACACTACTACGACTTCTTCATGAGAGGGGTCTGTTGCGAACGGTCCCTAGGCCCAGTGGCGTACCGTGACCGCTCCTACCGGGGGGGGCTGAAGAAAATTTTAGCGTCCCTTTCTCAACGTAGGCCTACAGCCTGAAAAGGTTAACCCAAGTTTGTTTTTTCAGTGGTTTGAAAAAGTTGAGAGCAAAAAAAAAAAAGGATTTTAGGCGCTAGCGCCCTAAAAGAAATATAGGCCTATAGTACCATTTATTTTATTTTTTTTATACTTTTTCAAAATTGTCCACCCCTTTTTCTTTACTAATTCTTTTTGCCGCTCCTTCTTCTTTTTGCCGCCCTTCTTATTGCCGCCCCTTCTTCTTCCGCCGCCCATTTGTTTTGGCCGCCCCCTACTTTGACCCCGGGGGGCTCGCGCACCCAAAGCCCCCCAAAATAC
Source organism: Amphiura filiformis (assembly GCF_039555335.1). Taxonomy (NCBI): domain Eukaryota; kingdom Metazoa; phylum Echinodermata; class Ophiuroidea; order Amphilepidida; family Amphiuridae; genus Amphiura; species Amphiura filiformis. The sequence continues at coordinate 761,833 of NC_092645.1, forward strand.
GCACATGTCTAGGCCTATATTGTAATTATCATTCATTCAATTGTAATTGTACAATTTAGCTATTATTTATATTATGTCATTAAAACGATAGAATCATGATTAATGTGTTTTTCATGATGATGAATAAAATATAAATGTTACAAACATAATTTGGTTTATATTATTATATTTCATTCCCATCGATCATGCCTGAGACGAATATACCTAAAGGGATAGGAAGCGAGCCTATTTGTGTGTACTTTAGATGCTGCTATGTGTGTTCCACGTCTGTTATGGCATCTATTTGGAATCACCAATCCACTTTGTTGGCCTGTAACCAACTATAGATCATTGTAGGTTGACTAAACTACATCAACAAATCATTTAACATGGCCAAAAAATAAAAAAATGTGAAAAATTGACAATTTTCATGCCAAAAAGTGGCAATTTGGTTAAAATCAGCTAAAATTGCCCAAAAATGCTTATTTTTGTGTCTCAATTCAGAAAAATATGGTGAACTTTTGAGATTTTAAAATGCAAACTTGACCTTGTTTAAATGTGTCTCCAGATCGAGTTTTAATTTAAAAATCTCTAAAGTATACCACATTTTTATGAATTGAGACACAAAAAAGGGCCAATTTTTGCTATAACAGACGTGGCACACACAAAAGTGCTTGCTTCCTATCCCTTTATGTATATTCGTCTCAGATCATGCCTAGTAGGCCTACAACCAGAGCTACAACAAGTCATAGGCCCTAGATTTTTTTTTTCTCAATTTGGCTTTTATTTCCTTTCTTGATACACCCATAGGTTTAGATCATGTCAGTTTTCCAAAATATAAATGAATGAATAAAATCCCTTTTTATTTCAGTGCAGAAACAGTTTTTTTTTCACTCTGGAAATATTTTATTTCAAAATCATGATAGGCCTACCAAAGCCCGCTCCAGAGTCCAGATAGGCCTAGAGGCTTTGGAAGACAGAGCAATCACTCAATCAATCCAGGAATTCCCACCTCTTATTTTTAGAACAACTTCAACATGTTCAATTAAAGCCACGCGTGTTAATATCAAAACCAGCCAAAACAACAATAACAACAAAAACACCGCACGATTGTATCGATTACGCAATCAGACGCGGTAGCTTAGGGACCGTAATTTGCATAAATGATTGGTGGTCTCCTTTAACTCATACCCAGAGGCGCAATTTGTAACAAATCGACAATGCCAACGGCAATTACCATTGTTACCACGCTGTAGCGCATGAGAGATGAGGTTTTCTCTACCAATTTTAATGGCTGACAAATTCGGAAACTTGGTTCAGTTTTTGCGAGACAAAAAATAAAATGAAATTTTACTCTGACAGAAGCCGTGACTCGAGATCAACATAACTCATGTAATGTCACAGATGTGTCTGCATGTTCCGATTTATTCACAAAGACTATACATAAGTCCAGGGTGAGTTTTGAGTGACTTTTCTGTGAGTTCAGTAGTGCCTGCACATGTGCAGCTACACACACACAGTGCATGAATGCACTTGTTGAATGCATGATTGTATTGACCCATTCACTGCCAGTGAATGTTTTGACAAGTAAAATGTTGTTTACAATTGTGGATTACAATTCACAACAACGTTATGTACACAGGTAATTGCAAACTTAAAGTTAAAGTAATACTCGTGTACTAATATAAATGTTTATGTGTTGTTCCAGAAAAATGTAACATGAATACAACAAATTATAAAATAGGCTTTTAAATAGCCCCTATGAGCCCCCCTCCCCTTCTATATTAGAATTATTTTTTTTAAGCATGAACGATACAGGGTAGTCCGAAAAATCAGACCCAGAACAAAATATTAATTTCTGACATGATCCTGGATCCTGTTCTGGATACAGGGTATTTTGTTTCTTATTGGCGAGCAGTGCATCTGTCAGTATATATAAGGCCAAGTAAAATAAAAAAAACATGTTTCACGTCCGGTTTTTTGAAAAAAAGGAGGAAGAGGGGCCTTTTTATTTTTTATTTTTTATCGCAAAATCGGTGTAAATAGGACTAAATGCCCATAAATTAGAGCTGTTTTAGCGTATATAATAATGCTTGAAAAAAGGAGGAGGCCTCTTTTTATTTGTTGTTCTGAGAGATAGGCGCCCTCTAACTATCACAAAACCTTATAAAAGTATTCCTTGTATATTAGCAAGGCTATAGAAAGCATCTCTACTTCCTAGACATATTTTTTGAAAAGTTATAGCTGAATTTCAAAAAATAAAAATAAAATTGAAGAAACCTCAAAAAAGGAAGCGGGAGGGGACGTGAAACATGTTTATTTTTTTATTTGGCCTAATTCATAGAACCTCATGAATAGACGCGATGTGTGTAATCCCCGATTTAATCCACAGATAATAAATTTCAGTTAAATATATGGATGCAATTTCAGGACATTTCCTGATTTCAGGAAATTTTAAAGAAACTTTACAGATTTCAAGAAATTTTTGCACTACCGTTCCTATGCAAAAGAATGGGGAAAAGTGAGTGCATTTTCAGGAAATTTCAGCCTTTTCAGGACATTTTAACAACACCAAGTGGCATCTGAATCTGGTTATTGAAAAAGTATAATGTACATAAATACGCTTTAGAATTACCATATTTTGTCACATGTTATGGGTTCAAACAATGGGTTATTCTAATTAAAATCCACACCCCCTGTGGAAGATTTTGGAAATATCTCCCACAGGGGGAGTATGTTTTTCAGCTGTAAATAGTCAGGGTTACTCATTTTATTTTGAAAGCCGTATATGATTATGCCTATCTCATTCTCTTCAACAACTGGAGTAAAAAGTATTTCAAATAGAAGTTACCCAATTGTCTAAATTCTATCAAAACTCATATACCGTATTCATTCTAATAAGCGCCCAGGGCGCTTAACAAAGTCATTTTGGGTGGGCGCTTATTTTCTACCTGGTTTACCTAATTTTTTGGTTAGGGGCGTTTATTAGAGACAAATTTATGTATGTTATAAATGGGTCCTGAGACGTTCTAGTAGCTTTTCTGATGTAAAAAATGTATTGGAAGTTTACACAGGACTTCTAGTCCTCCAGCTATTTCACTGTATCGATGTCTATCCGTCACTTCAACATTGATGGTACCCTTTAGTTGAAAATACCCTGGATGGGCGTTATTGGGGCATGGGCGCTTATTGGAATGAATACGGTACTTCCCCTGTGGATGATATTTCCAAAATCGTCCACAGGGGGAGTGTTGATTTTAAATGGAATTGCCCAATTTACGCAGGCCGTACCGGTATTTGGACATTTGCATGCTAAGTTATTAAATATCTTTGTAGGGAAAATGAAAGCAAATTAAATTTAAATTAAATTACCGTATTCATTCCAATAAGCGCCCATGCTCCAATAAGCGCCCACCCAGGGTATTTTCAGTTTGCTAAACATGCTAAAGGGTACCATTAATGTTGAAGTGACAGATAGATGTTGATACCTGAAATAGCTGGAGTACTAGAAGTCCTGTGCAAACTTGTAATATATTTTCTGCATCAGAGAAACTACTAGAACGTCTCAGGACCCTAAAATTATAACATACATAAATTTGTCTTTAATAAACGCCTATTACTAAATAATTAGGTAATCGGTATTTAAAATTTGAGGCTAATGAAAATTGAGTCCCAATGTCTCATTACCTGGCCGGTCCCGTAAAATTGCCGTTCAAATAATTCATTATGATATTTTCAAATATTTCAGTATTTGATATTTGTCAAGTTTCAGTTCAGAGTTTTAAACTACCGTATTTGAAACTGTTCCTCATCAAGAAAAACACATTTAATGCAATTTTAAGTTAGCAACTATTTTAAACTGTTGCGATTTGGTACTTCACAGCATCTTGTGAATGGTAATAAGCTTTGGCAAAAATTGCATCATTTCATAGCGAGTGTGTAGAAGAATTCAAATATCACAGATATAGGCACGTGCCCCCCTATCGATCTGAAATAAAAAAATTCCATAGAAAAATGGCCGAAAACAGCTTGTGCCCCCCAATCAGACCCTGTGCCCCCCAATCATGGTCGGTGCCCCCTCCAACATGATGACCCACGCTACACCACTGACCGATACGGAACATTGATTTCTTAATCTTTGTCACATGTTGGTTCAGGTATGGCATTTACTGTGTCACATTGCTGAAGTAGCCAGGTCTGCAATATAGGCTATGTTAAAAACTCAATTACAACATGCCCTCAGAATATTCCTCAATTCCAAAAGTGAAATGTGAAGATTTTTCACAATACTCTCAAAACAACCGATGCACAGTCATTTACCTGTATAGAGCTTGAAGATAGTGCAGGATACTCTGATGTACCGTATTCATTCCAATAAGCGCCCTGAATAAGCGCCCAGGGCGCTTAACAAAGTAATTTGGGATGGGCGCTAATTTTTTTATATGGTTTACATGTACCTAATATTTTCCTAACAGGCGTTTATTAGAGACGAATTTGACGTACGTTATAAAAGGGTCCTGAGACGTCCTGCAGAAAATGTATTGCAAGTTTACACAGGACTTCTATCCCCCAGCTATTTCACTGTATCGACATTTATCCATCACTTCAACATTAGTGGTACCCTTTAGCAAATTGAAAATACCCTGGGTGGGCGCTTATTGGGGCATGTGCGCTTATTGGAATGAATACGGTACACCTAATGGCTGGGTGGTTTGTGACAAAATGACTTCTATCATGGGAGATATTTGTTTCTAAATACAGTGGACGATCAAAACTATAACAAGCAGAAAAAACCCTGAAATATTCAAACTTCCAATAAAATGGCAAAATAAAGAATTATTTCTGCAAAATGACAGTTTTATGTTGCATATGATGTGGGCAGGTGATGGCAAACCCTGTTTCAGTGGCCTAGCACTGAGTAGCTCACACGATTAGACGATTTCAGGTTTTAAATTGGGGCTGCCATTTGTGAGGGGGGCAAAGAATTGTTGGTACATGTCGAAGAATAGTTTCAGAAAATGTGCGAGAATTTAATTTCGCGGTATTTACATTAATTGCAATGCATCTCTATTGCAAAAGGAATGTCAACTCGCACAATTCGCATCTCGCAAAAATAAAAACCTCACAAAATTGTCTACTTTTACAGTATGGAGCAAGTCCTCTTGCACCAATTTCCACACAAACCAGATGATAATCCAGATCGGCTGTGATTTCTGAACACATATCAAGATTGTTCATTAAAGATCCATACAGGTCTTTTCAAGTTTTATACTATGCACTTATGGTTTATAATTAAACCAAAAATGGGGCTGGGGTTCCATCTATTATGATGTATTCACCCGTATCACTAACTATTTTTTTCTTTTTAATTGTTTTTGTACTAGAAGTAATGATGGGATGAACTACTGAAGGCTGAAAATGGAAGCTGTACTTTAATTGGTCAATAAGATGAATAGATTACTAGCCAATCAGAAATGCTGTAACTGAAGTCTGAAAATGGATGACGGGTCAGAGGAACCAGATGACCGGGTTTACACTCCATCAAACTACATGGACGACTTGGATGACCTGGATGCTGTCTCCTTCAGGTCAGTATAGAAGCTGTATTTTAATTGGTCACTAAGATAAATATATCACATAATTAACCAATCAGAAATGCTGTAAGAATGGTGGTAAAGCTGAAAAGGCTTAACCCTATGAGTACTACCTGCTGATTGTTACAAGTAGACTATTATGATTTATTGAGCCAATCAGCAACATGGTAAGAATGGTGGTAGGGCTGAAAAGGCTTAACCCTATGAGTACTACCTGCTGATTGGTTATAAGAAGACTACTATGATTTATTGAGCCAATCAGCAACATGGTAAGAATGGGGATAGGGCTGAAGAGGCTTAACCCTATGAGTACTACATGTACCTGCTGATTGGTTACAAGAAGATTATTATGATTTTGTTGAGCCAATCAGCAACATGGTAAGAATGGTGGTATAGGGCTGAAAAGGCTTAACCCTATGAGTGCTACTTGCTGATTGGTTATAAGAAGAGTACTATAATTTATTGAGCCAATCAGCAACATGGTAAGAATGGTGGTAAGGCTGAAGAGGATTGAGCTTAAATATTTAGAAGAGCTTTGTATTTTAATTTGTCTCTAAGATGAATAAATCACATAAGTCACCAATCAGTAATGCTGTTTCTTCTCTTTACAGCTCTGGTGATGAAGACAGCAATGAAGCTCCACCCGACCTTGATTTGAAGATCAATCTAAATGAACTGGATTCCCTTCATGAGCAACCATTGCAGACTCCAGGCACTGGAAGAGAGAAGTCTGTCCGATTAGCACTTCCTCTAAATGAAGATGAAACTGGGGTAGATTTTGACAGTAACCATGGCGATAATGAGATAGATACATTCAGATCCAAGTCATCACTGAGGACATCTCTGAAGTCTTTCACACCTACTTACTTATCTGATGATGATAATGATAACAATAATAACTTTACTTTCGATCAGTTCTTGCAAACACTCCAAGATTCAGATGGTGGACCTGATGCTGATGATGCAATATCCCAAGGGTATGATCAGAGAACAGAGGGATCTGGTGATCAAAGAAGTGAAGGTTTTGCGTCAAAGAGTGAGGTGTTTTCTGAATCGTTGTTGAAATCGGAAGAAAGGACGTTGAAATCAGAGTCTGGTTTGAATGATATTTTTGAGAATGCTGAGAGTAATAGTGAGTCAAAAGAGTATGATGGGCCAAGGACTTCTTCAAATTACATCAGTTTCCCGTATGGTTTCCAGCAGAAGAGTGGTTATGAGCATAATAAGAAGCTAACAGATTTGGTAGATGGTAAGTAGGCGGTATCTTACCCTTCCCAGAAATCTTTGCACTATGATACATCGCCTCATTACATCAAATGTCACTTCTGTTACTTTGTACAGGTTCCCTTTGTTTTCATTTTGAGAATAAACTGGGTATTAAGCATGGATTGATAGTCAAGAAATAAACATATTTTGCAAGCTCTGGATGCCCTCTACTCATTGAGGTACATTTTGCCACTATCGTATCGACCCATGTTGCATTAGACAGCAAATCAGTACAGAAATTGAAATGGGAGAAATGCATTATGGGAAGTAGGTCCATGGTAAATACTTTGGGCATATCTTTTGTGGTAGACCCTTTGTATGGTCATCTTACAATGAGGTTCTACCCCTATAGTGTGTGTTGTGCGTGTGCGTACGCCTTTCATGCACACATGTAATTGCTGCATACACTTGCAAAAGCCTTTTGGCGCTTTGGTAGAAAAGCGTAAGAAACAAAAATGTCCTTTTTGCAGATGTTTTTGCAGGAAGAACCTCAAATTTGGAGCAAGATGGCAGATCCATGATAGACTATTCGTGTAAAGGGTCAATTTTCAATTGTTGTTGTGTCACAAATTTGTGTATTTAACTTTTTATATGTTGACTTGCTTCATCTAAATATTTTATATTAAAAAACTTTATAGGGGTGAGGTATTATTGCCATAGCAGACCTGAAACTTTTCCTCTTTTTTTATTCCTGAAATTTATGCGTTTTCAGCCCAATTTGAGCCATTTTACCCCAATTTTACGCTGTTTTTCAGCGTTTTTTGAATATTGTCAGCGTTTTTCCTCTTTTTTATAAAGACCCTGTTCCAGGTCTGCATATTGTTGAGACCATTCATATAATATAACAACAATGCTCAGTATCTATCAACTATATATGAGCTATTTCAGTTAATCCATACTCCCCCTAGATGGAAGACATCACCTTAATCTCCCACACAGGGAGTGTGAATTTCAAATGGAGTTACCTAAATAGGTGACTCCATTTGAAATCTACACTCCCTGTATGGAAGATTAAGGTCATGTTGTTCATGATAGGGGTGTATGGATTTCAGCAGGGGTGTATGGATTTCAGCAGTAATAGCCTTTATGCTGTAGTTGAACTAATTGTAATGATCCTGTAATGCTATTGAAGTAGTTTCACAATGGAGAATAAACCCCTGTGAACACCCTGTTTCAGGGCTTCTCAAACTTTTTTTCTGGTGAGGCCATGACCCAAATCTCATAGATTAAAAAAATAATATGGCATGACCCACAGCATAATACAAATGCTGTTACTTAACAAAACTTAACAGCCGCATACTGGACAAAATTTCCAAAGGGATCACAATTACCAAGTCGTCCTGACTTTACTGGGAAAAACTAGCCTTGATTCAAGCCGTAGTGCATTTTAGGATAGTGGTATTTTTCTTCATTTGACTTCTACTATAATACCACATGTTTAGAGATACCAAGTGTCAATCCTGCTTCTTTCTAGTTTTGGACAACAGCAAGAACTCCCTGAAGGCATGTCACTATTAAACAGCCAACAGGGGAGGGAGGACTTTTAAAATATCACACCAATTAATCTTAAGGGATTAGATTAATTAGTAAAGATTATTTTGACATGGGACTAGGCTCTAGGGTATTATAGGCCTACAGCATGATACAGGGAAGTGAGAGTTCTGTGGTATACCAGTGGCTTGAATACTTAGTACTTTGCTGTAGGCCTATATATTAGTATGCTAGTTCTTTTAGCATGTTTAAGGGGAGGGAGGACATGTTTAAGAACCAGGGCTTGGTCATAGAGTGACAAGGGCCATAGCTGAAAAAAGAATAAGATATCATATCACAGAGACATCAGGTCCGAAAGGGCTTGAGCAAGTCTAGGAAAAACGTGCACGATGCACACACAAATTTACAACTTTTAAGTTGTAAATTTTAGCATTAAAATGCTAAAATGGGTCAAAATTGGGTTACATGACCAATACTAGTACCCTGCACAGACATATGTTTTTTGAAAGTGGTCGTAGCCCCCTGCCCTGTTTGTAAAAGTTGATTTTTATTTCTTACATACTTCTTACATTTCTTTTGTTTCCATTGTAGTGACCTTTAACCCCCGTACCAGGCAGTTCATATTCCTAGACACACGAGGCATCACAACCTGGGACAAGGATGGTATTGAACACGCTATCACTCGAAGCCTCAACTTTCCAAAGTATCAAAACAAACTGCTACGTAACATTATCTATGCTAGGAAGTATAATGTGTACTTTTGTCTTGCCAAAGATTTCTCACTTAAGGTAAGAGTTTATTTTAAGCCATATTACCGGTATAACATTTCCATAAGAAATAGAATTGTATTTGTTGGTATAAAATGTTAGTTTTCACTGTCAGATATGTCTTGGGCCCAAACAGACGAGGAAATACAAAGAAAATCGCTATTTAATACCAGCGCATACATGTATGTCGCCAATACAAGCCACTCATTCGAACGCGAGTCGTGTCGGTTCTTTTGATATGCCATGACTGCCCGCATGCCATGTACGTACTGTGTTATGCACATTGTGTACACGTTCGACTAATATTTCCATCGTAATAATAAACCGTCTTATTAAGACGGTTTATTCAAAATCTCGGATTTTGACAAAACCACAGCACCTCAAGTCTTGATTTTTGCAGGGTATGTTAGTTTACTAAAGTACATAACAATTGTGTAAAAATAGAATTTTGAAAGATATTTAGGCGTCCTCCTCAGCAAATGTTATACCCTACTGACGCGAGTATAGTCCCACCTCGTTTTTGGGTGAACATTTTTCAAAATTGGGGGGTGGGACTATACTCAAATTTAAAAAAAAAAAAAAAAAAAAAATATTTTTTAAAATTTTTTTAATTTTTTTAAATTTTTTCGGTTTTGTAGTGTCCCTGGATCTAGACCTAAATGCTATGATCATTCATGGTTGACCTAAAAAAAAAAAAAAAAAAAATAATTTCAAGATGTTTTGTATTTTTAATATGAAAATTGATAATTTGTATTCATGTCATATTCTATTAATGATTTCAAAATGCATTGAAATTTTTTTTTTTTTCTGAAATTTTTCGAAAATTTGGGGGTGGGACTGTACTCAAAGGTGGGACTATACTCGCGTCAGTATGGTAATATGGCATTGATATAGAAGACAAAACAAGCTTTGAAATATTGTATGTAATGAGTCAATACCACAGACTACTACAAGTTCAAGTTATTTTATTGACATCACCAAACAAATAGGTACAGTCAAGTTATACAAAAGATACACATATAGAAAATATAAAAGAGAAGTAAATTATAAAACTAAACTATTAAACATCTAGGTTACTACGTGCTTGAAAAGCAGAGTTTACAAAAGTAAGAACAGGTTTTATACTATCAAAATCTGTGACACTCATTATTTTTATAAATTTAACATCGTCAGTCAGATTATCAAAGTTATCATACATATCAGTTAAAATTTTCAACATATCTCTACATAAAGTATCATAAAATGGGCATTTAATAATAACATGAAATTCATCCTCAATCATATTTAAAGTACATAGATGACAAATTCTCTTATGAGGATCTAGTTTAGGTATTAAATGATCGGACGCCCCTTTTCAATCATCAAAGAGTGAGCACTGAGTCTTAATCTACTGAAATTTGATCTAAATGCGCGATGAAACATAAGAACATAATTCTCACAATGAAAATTGTGAGAATTATGCAAACAGGTTAAGTCCCAGCAACACCTGTTAATGAGGGCAGATTGTTCCATAAAGTGCAACAATCGAAACTGCTATGCACATGGAGCATATTTTTGTGATCTTTCACGTGGTGCATATTTTGTATCGTATCGCGCATGCATAACCTAACCCCACCGAGTGTATACATCTGTACAAAAGTTGTTTGTCAACACAACGTCCGGTGTAACAGTGTAATATAGAGGTTATCCATGTTCTATAAGCTGCATGTCCTATCAACGACTGCTATACCTTGTTTAGGACATTCTAAAGAAGTGCCTGTAGGTGCAACCATGACTGTTTCAAAATAGCCCGCCAAAGTCATGCAGGTAACTCCGAGGTCGTGCATTGAATTAGTTTGAATGAGGAATACTACGGGAACCAGTGCCTTTTGTTAGAAGTCACACATGAGTGAAGTGGATAACCTCTACTGTCATTTCCAAATTACCTAATCCCAATGAATTTCTATATATTTGTACAACAGCTGTTCGTTGGCATAGTGCAACAGTGTAAAAGCTCTGATGTCATTACCAAATTTGTATCAATACTGTCCTAAATATTTCAAATTATAAACTTTTTTCTATATCTGGTATTTCACATGTACAGCTTCATACCATAATGAGCAGATACTAGAATTCTGCAGTAATCAATTTTCTTTGAAGCTATACAGGTAGATGTATTAGACCACTCCATTTGACAGCCACACACATCCTATGGAAGACATGACCTTAATCTCCCGCACTGTGTTGAAGATTAAAGTCATGTCTTCCATAGGGGTGTATGGATTTTTACTGGAATAGCCAATTGTCACCATAAACTAGAGCTCATGAGGTCATTAAAACTGTTCAGCTCATCACGCAGTCTCATCCATTTCCATATACATTCCGTAATGAACATGTTTTGTTGTTGAAATACTTGCAGGTGTTAAACAAAGATTTTGATGAAACATGCCAAGTAGCTTTTGACCTTAGTTCAGTGATGTTCCTTCTATTCAACCCAATCAGAGATGAGCTGATTACAGGCGGTGTGAAAGGCACTAAGGTATGTCATTGTAAGATATCTAGCTGATGACTTTATAGTTCTGTGATGTTCCTTCTATTCAACCCAATCAGAGATGAGCTGATTACAGGTGGTGTGAAAGGCACTAAGGTATGTCATTGTAAGATATCTAGCTGATGACTTTATAGTTCTGTGATGTTCCTTCTATTCAACCCAATCAGAGATGAGCTGATTACTGGCGGTGTGAAAGGCACTAAGGTATGTCATTGTAAGATATCTAGCTTATGACTTTATAGTTCAGTGATGTTCCTTCTATTCAACCCAATCAGAGATGAGCTGATTACTGGCGGTGTGAAAGGCACTAAGGTATGTCATTGTAAGATATCTAGCTTATGACTTTATAGTTCTGTGATGTTCCTTCTATTCAACCCAATCAGAGATGAGCTGATTACAGGCGGTGTAAAAGGCACTAAGGTATGTCATTGTAAGAGATCTAGCTTATGACTTTATAGTTCTGTGATGTTCCTTCTATTCAACCCAATCAGAGATGAGCTGATTACAGGCGGTGTGAAAGGCACTAAGGTATGTCATTGTAAGATATCTAGCTTATGACTTTATAGTTCAGTGATGTTCCTTCTATTCAACCCAATCAGAGATGAGCTGATTACAGGCGGTGTGAAAGGCACTAAGGTATGTCATTGTAAGATATCTAGCTTATGACTTTATAGTTCAGTGATGTTCCTTCTATTCAACCCAATCAGAGATGAGCTGATTACAGGCGGTGTGAAAGGCACTAAGGTATGTCATTGTAAGATATCTAGCTTATGACTTTATAGTTTTGTTATGTTCCTTCTATTCAACCCAATCAGAGATGAGCTGATTACAGGTGGTGTGAAAGGCACTAAGGTATGTCATTGTAAGATATCTAGCTTATGACTTTATAGTTCTGTTATGTTCCTTCTATTCAACCCAATCAGAGATGAGCTGATTACAGGCGGTGTGAAAGGCACTAAGGTATGTCATTGTAAGATATCTAGCTTATGACTTTATAGTTCAGTGATGTTCCTTCTATTCAACCCAATCAGAGATGAGCTAATTACAGGCGGTGTGAAAGGCACTAAGGTATGTCATTGTAAGATATCTAGCTTATGACTTTATAGTTCTGTGATGTTCCTTCTATTCAACCCAATCAGAGATGAGCTAATAACTGGTGGTGTGAAAGGCACTAAGGTATGTCATTGTAAGATATCTAGCTTATGACTTTATAGTTTTGTTATGTTCCTTCTATTCAACCCAATCAGAGATGAGCTGATTACAGGCGGTGTGAAAGGCACTAAGGTATGTCATTGTAAGAGATCTGTGAGATTGCTAGTTGTTCTACAATTCCGGACATAAGTAGTTCGAACACTTGTGTCAAAGTAGGACTGTTTGAGACCGTATTTCTGAGGGTCAGGATAACAAATCACAGAAATCTACTTTTTTGAGTCAAAATTACCATATTTTGGCCAAATTTCCCTCCAATTTCACTTTGCCACTCCCATTGCTCCCTCATAGAACAGGGGTGTGAAATCTCCTCTTTTAAGCTGAATTTCTCTTTTTTGGAAATTTCTTTGAGGCAAAATTTTAGCTTTTTCTTTCATTTTCAGCCCATTTTGAGCATGCTTTTCCTCTTTTTTCTTCTTTTTTGAACAAAGTTCCTCTTTTTTCAATACACAGCCGTTTTAACGTTTGTCAAACAATTGCGAGCACAAGCGTTTGTCAAACATTTTAAAACGCCCATAAACGTTTGGCAAGCGTTTTGATCGCTAAATGTTTGTCAAACGTTTGGCGAAAGCGGCTATGTAGAGGTCACTCACACCCCTGATAGAAAGAAAAATCCTGGTGTAGCAACTGAGCACAGGTGATGTCAAAAGTAAAATTGTCCACTATACTGTTTTGAATATGTACATGTAATGTAGCTGATGTCCGATTCATTGCAGTTCAAGATTTGAGCTTTTAAAGGTGTGTAATCTGATTGACTGCATCATCCCTCCACTCTACCCCATCAAAATGCAGATATTGGTATCAGGTGAATTTTTCTCATTAACATAATGAAATTAGGCATTCCAAATTGGTATATTTCTGAAGAAATCATCAAAAAACTGTTGAATTAATCTTAATTGTGGTATACCATGTTTGAGACTAATTTGACATTTTTGATGATATCTTCGGAAATACACTGATTCGGAATTTCAACATGTTTGAGAAAAATAGGATCTCTCATTTGATATCAATTTATTACATGAATATTATTAATAAAAACGCTGTAGATTATCATGATTATCACACTGTATAAATGTCAGTAATTCCATAAGGAATTAGTCCCATTTACAAGAAATATTTACAAGTTCTTTTTGCATGAATGATTGAAAGGGACAACATTTTATGTTATATATATGTCAATTTTAAAGATTCCATTTTGCAAATATATCAAGTCACCTTCCTTAAGGGCTGGGGTATGAACGTTTGGACAGTATTTATTTTGGGACATTAGAGCACATCAGACATATCGAATTGCATTCTGAATACTAAGAATGTCATTCTGATATCAAATCATTTTGAATTTTTGAAATTCGCAATTGAATACACATTTTATGGCAAATCATTAAAAATTGATATTTTTGATATTTAACAGTACTTGAAGTAAACTTTATAAATCTGATGATTTATACTTAAAGTGTATGTAGGTGGGTTGAAAAGCCGACGATCAATTGAAAATTTTGACCTTTCGTATTGAAGATATGTATTTTTTTCCCAAAACACCAAAAAAAAATTAGGTCTTTTTGGGAAAAAATCCATATCTTCAATATGAAAGGTCAAAATTGTCAATTGACCGTCGGCTTTTCCTTCCTGCTACATACACTTTAAGAATATATCATTAGATTTATATAATTTACTTCGAGGACTGTTATATATCAAAAATTTGAAAAATATCAAATTTTTATAATTTGTCATAAAATTTGTATTATATTGCGATTTTCAAAAATGAAAATTATTTGATATCAGAAAGACATGCTTCAGATTCAGAATGCAATTCGATAGGTCTGAGGTGCTCTCATGTCCCTAAAAAAAAATACTGTCGTAAAACATAATAAACGCTTCATTCTGGATCCCTTAAAGAATTGAATAAAAAATGTATATATTAATTTTCCAATCCTCTGCAGGTGTGGGAATACAAACAGATGTCAGACCGTGTGTGGACTGAAATTAAACCTATGGCCAACTATTCCCTCTTTCTAAAGTAAGTTAAATATTTAAGGGATGGTGTCAATACCCAACTGCTGGTTGACTGCCGGTGCTCTGACAGAACCGGTGATTTGTTCTATTGGAGGAATTGGAGAATAAAACTGGCGAGGATATTATAAAAGCTCTTAATTTTACTGTAACTAAAGCACTTCGGTCCAGCTTAGTTTTTTACATGGTATTTTAGTACACCATTGGGCATTACAGAATCATGCAAAAAGTAGAAATTCTTGACAACTTGAGGGCGACGTTGCAGCAAATCGCACATATGGCTTTATCCTCTTTAGGGATAGATGCAAAACCCAACCACCAGTCAACCGCTGCTGTCCTAGTAGAAGTGACAATTTGATTTGCTTTCTACTGTGGTTTCTATTGTTCACAACAATAGAACAAATCGCAGGCTCTGTGAATTTTCTCATGTATTTTATTGTTTTTTACTCCATAGTTTTGCCTTTATCTCAATTTCAAATTGATCAATGGACCAGATTGTGTCACAGATTATTGTCTTTTCAGTAATAAAAAACATTATACATATAGAATTGTCGATTCATACCTAGTGATAATAAGATGAGAGTAATTTGTGACATGATCTGGTCCATGGGGGCCAACAGCAGCAAATTTGAAATTGAGATAAAGGCAAAAATATGGAGTAAAAACAATAAAATAATATATGTTACAAAACTTCAGAACTTTAGAACCAAGTATGCTAGTCCAGTGGTGTTTTCAATATAGGATAGCTAAATATTTTTATAAAGTAATACTAGTAACATGGTCAATTTACAAAAATGCCTCCTTTGGGGCCCATGGAACTGATCGTGTCACATTATATTGCTGCCAATTTGATGTACTATATTTTGTTTATTTACCAAATTTGACTTCATTTTTACTTCACCAGGAGGGAGTTGAAGGCTGTTGGTGGAAGTTGGGTTCGGAAGGTAGAGTTGGATCAAACCTTACAGCATCTTTACTGCTGCTCTGACACTGACATACAATGCTATGATATGGAGGGAAGACTTCTCTTTAAGTTGACTAAGTAAGTTAATTCTCTCCACACCGGTGGCAACTGCAAACATAAAATTTAATTTTTTTAATTAAAAATACAATAATTTCAGAATTGTACATTTTCATGACCATATTTGGAAGTAGCATGAAAAATGCAATAAAATGAGTACAAACAAGCCTAGTATTGGTTCACCCTGACACTGACATACATTGTTATGATATTCACTCAGTCGGACATCCGGGAAAGTTGTCCCCTTTGTCCCATTTGCACAAGCGCGCGCATAGCAACTAACTCAACGAAGGGGAACTACACATGCGCAAAGTGGTTTTGCAAGGCTATTTCCCTTGTGTGACGTCAGCCCGACCAAGAGAATGGAAGGAAGGCTAGTTAACTCAACTGTCTTCACCCGGGTGTTGACTGCAGACAACAAGTTTCAAATGTTTTTTTAAATTCAAAATTGTCAGAATTGTACATTTTGATGACCATATTTGGAATCAGCATGAAAAATGCAATATAATGAGTACAAACAAGCCTAGTATTGGTTCACTTTGACACTGACATACATTGCTACGATATGGAGGGAAGACTCTTTAAGTTGACTAAGTAAGATAACGTAGGATTCACATGTTTGGTATTTCCCATAATCCTTTGCGGATAGACTTGAGATGTCATCAGTTGATATCACATCGATGTGTACATCGTTTAGCGAACATTGTTTCTGCACAGTTGAAAGCTGTGAAATATGCAGTAAGAATGTGTGCATCAGTGTGACAACATCAGATGTATACCCGCAGAGAGAGGCTTATGGGATTGATCGAAAAGGTGAATTAGTTTTAGTCCACATGATATGCCTAATCTGCCTCCGTTGCATAAGGACTTTGATGGTTTGATTGTGTTTGCTGCCGGTACATTTAGGGATTCAATCATGTTTCACCGTTGTTCATCACCGATTAACAACGATGCGTCCGCGTCGTCTGAGTGGTAAACCACGGCGCCGGACGCGAGTTGATTAATCGGTGATGAACAACGATGAAACATGATTGAATCCTTTCAACAACGTAAACAAGCTAAAGATGTCTAATTCACATGATTCTTTCATTCTGAATGTCCGTTTGTTATTGCCACTCAACCTTACAAAAAGATCGCGTTATTTCTCTGTTGATATCAGCAATAAAACTAAAGAATAAAGCGGTAATATTTAGCTGCTACCGCCAACATAGGAGAGTTCATGTTTACACAGTATATGTTCCAGGCATGACAAATTTTACGCTCATGCGTAACGCCAGACGGCGACGCCAGCGTAACCTTCGTTCAGCGTATACGCTACTGAACTGTGGATTCATCACGGATTAACAACGGTTGGCTCCTGTACAAAGGTATAGGAAGAGTTGTTGAAGTAATATTCAATACTGCATTTTACTAATGAGGAATGTAGAATGTATGCATTTTACACACCTCATTGGTAAAACATATTCAGACCGACAGTCATTGTAGAAGTAAAATTTGAACTCTTTCCATGTTGTAGCGATTAATCAAAATTGAGTCTAAAAGACAGCTTGCAGTATATTGGGTCAAGATGTTAAAAATCAACCATGTGAAATACACACTTCATCGCTTATATTCTCTTAAGTTTTACAAACAGTGTTTTATGATTACACTGTTGGTTATCACAGTACTGGTGCAGCCGGTCACTGTGTTTAGTGGTCAAGCTTTCGTCAGACGTGGCTCTGACTTCATCAGGTTAAAGATGATGAAGTCAGAACTACCTACGTCTGGGGAAAGGTTGACTCACTGTGATAATCGATAGTATACTCATTAAAACCTGTTATAAATTCCCATTGAGAAAGCTTATCTGCTGACTTATTTTACAAAATAGTGTGTTCAAACATGGTCTGTATTGTTGAAGCTGCAATCCTGGCAAAAAAGCATTAATTGGCCAACATCCTTCCCCACTCCCCTATTCCAATGTGGGACAACATTGTCATCATTTCTACATTACAGTCTCCCAACATTGAAATATGGCGGGTGGGGAAGGGGAGAGTGTAAGCTTAAATTAATTGGCATTTCCAAATATATTCACAATAAATACTCTGTGTAATAAATAGTTTTGCGGGGTTAAAATTTCGCGGCTGCCTGTTCTACTGCGAAAAGCACTGTATCAATAAAGCAATTAAACCCCCTCAAAAATTTCCCATGTACCTTGTGTTGTTTTAATAAGCTGGCAAACCTTTTATTTCTTTTTTATTTTATTTGTGTTCAACTATTCTAAGTGTAGCTTAAGCAGCATTATGTAACATTGTGCAGCTTATTTTGAAAATATGATTTTGAAAGTTACCCAAATGCTGTAATATTGTGTTACCAATGCTATTCCATGTGAAATTCATACAATCCCTTTGTAAGACTTAACCTTAATCATGATAGGGTGTAGATTTCAAATGGAGTCACCTATTCAGGTAACCCCATTTGAAAATTACAATCCCTGTGTAGGAGATTTAGGTCATGTCTTCCATGGGGATGTATGGATTTCAAGTTGAATATCCCAATGTAGTAATGCTATTTTCTTCTTATGATTTGCGAGTTGCTTTTTACTGCTCCGGGGGTGGGGGTAGTGGAAATGAGGCTACGAGGATGTGCTGCAGATTTGGGGCGCATTTTCTGCCATTTAGTTTAGATTCTGGTGCATTTTTAGCCTTTTTGTTTTATTGATAGCCCTAAATTTCTTGAAAATTTGATTTAAGAAAGAGTATTTTTTACAAATTTACAAATTTTCTCAAAACAGTGTAAATTTTTAATGTTTTTTTAAGCAAAATTTGTGAAAATTGATATCATTTCGGGTGACTTTTTCGTCAAATTTGAGTTTAAAGTTGATTCATTTGTCATAGTTCAGCCAATCTCTACCCAAACCAAAGTTGAGACCCGGGTGCTGCTATATTTGTTATCCCAGTGATTTTGTATTTGCTATTTGTATAGAGCTCACAAGTCTCAAGATTAATGGTTGCAAGTATTCCCGAAGTGCCAAAGTTAAACAGGAAGCCCTGCCAGAGCAGTTCTTCTGGGGTGAACCAAACCTGCCTGTTTATCAAATTAATCAATGACAAGGTAATCTCTGAATTTGACAGGTGATAATTGATGTTTTAATGTTATTGCATCAATTAGCACCTGTCAAATTTAGAGATAACCTTGTCACTGATTAATTTGATAAACAGGCAGGTTTGGTTCACCCCAGAAGAACTGCTGGTGGCGTTTCCTCTTTAAGTGCCCCTCACCCATGTAGTAATGTTATTTTATTATTCTTCTTTGAGTTGCCTTTTGCTGCCATATATGTTATCCCAGTGATTTTATTTGCTATTTGTTTAGAGCTCACAAGTCACAGATTAATGGCTGCAAGTATTCCCCAAGTGCCAAGCTGCTTGTTACATGTGCTAATGACTGTGACGGTAAGTATAGCTGCCAGATTTCAGTTTCAGATTTTTTTAACAATTCAAATATTTCAGAATTGTACATTTCATAACACATTTGGAAACAGCATGAAAAATGCAATAAAATGAGTACAAACAAGCCTAGTATTGGTTCACTCTCTCTGACACACAATGCTACAGTATGGAGGGAAGACTCCTTTTTAAGTTGTCTGTTTAAAGTAAGATTATGCAGGATTCACCTTTTTGTTATTTCCCATAATCCTTTGCGGGTAGTCCTGAGATGTCGTCATTTGACATCACATAGATGTGCACATAGTTTATTTAACGAACATCGTATTCGTTACTGCGTATGTTAAAGATGTGAAGTACACAGTAACAATGTGCGCATCAGCATGACAACGTCAGAATTTATGGGATTTACCAAAAAGGTGATTTAGTTTTAGTCCCAAGTGCCAAGCTGCTTGTTAATGTGCTAATGGCTGTGATGGTAAATTTAGGCGTTTAGGGCAAGAATGCCATATCTCTAATAGCTGCCAGGAGTCATATTTTTAGATGTGTACATGTGCAATATAGAATGAAGACATTGTCAAATGCCTATAGGGCAGCTATTGCAGGTAGGCCTCGTGCTCTAACACCTCAATATCAAAGGTTTTGTGCAAAGATTGCCCTATCTATAATAGCTGTCATGTACGTGTCATGTGTACAATATAAAATGAGGACATTGTCAAATGCCTATAGGGCAGCTATTGCAGGTAGGCCTCGTGCTCTAACACCTCAATATCAAAGGTTTTGTGCAAAGATTGCCCTATCTATAATAGCTGTCATGTACGTGTCATGTGTACAATATAAAATGAGGACATTGTCAAATGCCTATAGGGCAGCTATTGCAGGTAGGCCTCGTGCTCTAACACCTCAATATCAAAGGTTTTGTGCAAAGATTGCCCTATCTATAATAGCTGTCATGTACGTGTCATGTGTACAATATAAAATGAGGACATTGTCAAATGCCTATAGGGCAGCTATTGCAGGTAGGCCTCTTGCTCTAACACCTCAATATCAAAGGTTTTGTGCAAAGATTGCCCCATCTATAATAGCTGTCATGTGTCATGTGTACAATATAAAATGAAGAAATTGTCAAATGTCTATAGGGCAGCTATTGCAGGTAGGCCTCGTGCTCTAACACCTCAATATCAAAGGTTTTGTGCAAAGATTGCCCTATCTATAATAGCTGTCATGTGTCATGTGTACAATATAAAATGAAGAAATTGTCAAAATGTCTATAGGGCAGCTATTGCAGATATGGTCTTCTGACTCTTAATTCCTCAAGTTGTGCCACTATTGGGCTATTCCAGTAGTAATCCATACACCCTCTGTGGAAGTCATGACTGTAATCTTCCACACAGGGAGTGTGAATTTCAAATGGGGTTACCTGAATGGGTGATTCCATTTGAAATATTCACCTGTATGGGAGAATAAGGTTATGTCTTCCATAGGGGTGTATGGATTTCAACTAAAATAGCTCATTCTCAAAGAGGTTTATTCAGTTTTTAATTGAATTAATAAATACCAAAAGTTATTTATTTACATAACAGTTTTGGGTGATGGCCATCATTTGAGTAATTTATGCTGATCTATCCTCTGTTCACTAGCACACCCACAAGTGAACAGATTATGTGGCAAAGGTTATGTGCCCCTCATCTCTGTTCATGTGTTCTGTGCTGTCTTTTTATATGGTCAGTATGTTACATTTTGGTTTTGGTTTTCTCATCAAGAAACCCAATGCAGACCGTAACGATCTCAAAAACTATCGTCCTATATCGAACTTGAGCTTTATCTCAAAGGTCACTGAGAGAGTTGTCGGGTCTGCACTTCAAAATTACCTGGAAACTAATGGACAGTATGCAAGTAGGCAATCGGCCTACCGTAGGTGTCATAGCACCGAAACTGCCCTTGTAAGAGTTCACAATGATCTCCTGAGAGCTCTTGATGAAGGGAAAGAAGGTATTCTTGTCCTGCTTGACTTTTCGAGCGCCTTTGATATCATCAACCATCAGAAATTTCTTAATCGGCTCACCCGAAGGTATGGTATCGGCGGAAAAGTGCACGACTGGTTTGCATCAGTATATATCTGGGCGAACGCAAGAAGTTATAATCGGCAATCAAGTCTCGGAACTGCAACAGTTACATCAAGGTGTTCCTCAAGGCTCGTAGTTGGCCCACTCTGCTTTGCTATGTACGCCGGGCCTTTGCAGGACATTATCAACATGCACGGACTTGAATGTATGAAATACGCTGATGATACCCAGATATACATTGTGTCCAAAACGTCTGAAAGATCAACAAAGCTTTCACAGCTGGAACAGTGCATAAGAGACATCAAAGCGTGGACAGTTGAAAATAGACTCCTGCTGAATGATGAAAAAACCGAAGTTATGCACATCTCGTCAAGATTTCGGCAATCATCTACTCTCTCGCAAGTCACAATTGCTTCCGCTTCTGTAAACACCGTCTCTAACGCCAGGAACCTTGGAGTTTTTATGGATGACTCTCTTCAAATGACAAAGCACGTTAACAACATCTGCCGTGTTGCGTCCATGTCGATACGGAAAATCGGTCAAATACGCGATTATCTCGACCAATGTGCTGCAGAAAGACTTGTCCACGCATTTATCACTTCGCGTCTGGACAACTGTAACAGTTTGTTATTCGCCTTCCAGTTTCGAGAGATCTGTAAGCTGCAGCGTATTGAACATGGCCGCCAGACTTGTTACCAGGAAGAGAAAGTACGATCACATAACCCCAATCCTAGACTCATTGCACTGGCTTCCTGTAAAGAAGCGTGTCATTTACAAATGCCTTTTACTTACATATAAAGCACTTCACGGTCTTGCACCACTTTACATCAGTGAACTTATTCAACCGCATATTCCAAGCCGCAGTGGTCTTCGATCTGCAGATCAAAACCTTCTCTGTGTCCCGCGATATGCCACCATTTCTTACGGACTTCGGTCTTTTGCTGTCGCGGCCCGAGATTGTGGAATCAATTGCCCTTGAACATTAAGAATGCTGCCACCATCTCGCAGTTCAAGGGCTTACTCAAGACTCATCTGTTTCGGTTAACCATCACGGACTGGCTCGTTTAATTCATTGTTTGCTGGACTCACGTTATTCTCTGATTTGTCTATTTTGATTTATTGTGTAATTTACTTATCATGCTTATGCTTGCCTTTTTGTGGTAGGCCTGTGTCTTTTATATGGTTGCCAATATGATCTGTCTTTTACTTTTGTATATATATATATATATTATATGCTCGCCAATATTGTTATCATTGTTGTAGCTTAAGATAGTACTTTTAAGATATTTTATATTTGTAGTTTAGTATATCATTGTAAGGCGCCTTGAGGTCAGTTCTGGCATAAGGCGCCCCATAAATGCGTTTTTATTATTATTATTATTATTATTTACATTTTGGTTTTGGCCAGATGAAATGTATTATTACGCTGAGCTACTTCATCATAGGTGCTCTTATTTGTATACATGTACATGTACAATGATATGCCATATTTGTGAGATTGTTGTGAAGAGCTAAATTTTATTTTTTGCATCAAGGTAAAGAACTTTTAATCAGCTGGAATGATGCAATTTTGTGCAATTTTGGCAGTTTATTAAAGGACGAAACAGGAAAAGTGATGTTGTGTTCCTCTGCAGCAAGGATTGGCATATTTGTTGCTTGTTCAAGTCCTAGCTTCTGTGGTAAAGCTTGCAACACGGAGGAAGGGTTGAATGACTGCCATTATATTAAATTTTCAGTTTCCTAAATCATGAGGCTCCTGTGGCCAAGTGGTCTAAGGAACAGGTCTTTGATTCCTGGGCATAATCCATTTACCTGTTTCCTGCTTTCTAAAAAACATAAAAACTAGAAAATTCTATACAGATCCAAAGGGTACAACAGATAGACCCAAAAGAATGCAACGGATGACAAAACAGTTGGAATTTTATAAAATTTGACTCGCATATTTTCACCCATTCTATACCCACACAGTTAAGGTATGGAGTATGACTGGTGGCATGGTGCACACATTCAGAGGTCACTCTAGATCTGTCACCAACCTATTACTACATCCAGATGATTCCAGTCTTGTGTTGTCCTCATCCCTAGATGGCTCTGTTAAGCTGTGGTCTTTAGATGTCATGGAACTCATGTACTCGTAAGTTGCATTTTGTTTTTAAAAATACAAAAATGTCAGAATTTAAAAGTTTCATAACCATATCAGGAATCAGCATGAAAACTGCATTAAAATCAGTACAAACAAGCCTAGTATTGGTTCAGTGGTTCTTAAGATAGTTCTTGATATTTTGAGAAAATATCTTTTATGTTGAAGCCTATGGCTAGCATTCATGGAACTTATGTACATGTTGGTTGAAAATTGGGCTATTCCAGTTGAAATCCATACACCCCTTATTGGAAGACATGACCTTAATATTCCACACAGGGTGTGTGAATTTCAAATGGGGTTACCTGAATTGGTGTTTCCATTTGAAATCTACACTCCCTGTGTGGGAGATTAAGGTCATGTCCTCCATAGAGGGTGTATGGATTTCAACTGGAATGGCCCATTGCTTTCAATGACACTTCTGCTGTAGAAGTACTACATTATGGCACCCATAACTCCTGATTGAATAGAGTTTAGTATAGTGCATCACTGATGGATTTCATGACCATAATTGGAATTAGCATAAAAAATGCATTAAAATGAGTACAAACAAGCCTAGTATTGGTTCAGTGGTTCTTAAGATAGTTCTTGATATTTTGAGTAAATATCTCAAAACTTGGCCTTTTTATGTTGAATCCAATGGCTAGCATGCAGAGCATTAAAAGGGCATTTCGTGATCCACAGCCTCATCCCCCACTTTTCTGAAAAAAAAGTTGAGATTTTTATACCACTGGAAACCTCTGGCTACATAATGTTTATTTACAAAATATTTCTTGCAGATTAATCCGTTTAGCAAAGATATCGTGAAATTTGAATTTCGTTCTGGTGCACCAGAACGAAATTACAACGCATTGTCTATGGAGCAGTGTAATACACATAATCATGCATAACTCGCATAACGCATAAAATCGGAATCAACTGAAATTTTGGGAATAAGCTTTTTCGTGGATATGTACTGAAAATGTCATAAAAAGAGGATGCTAGGATCACGAAATACTCCTTTAATATGCCCATTTCTAAATCTACAGGATAGTGATCTCTACCGAAGGCATCCAATGGATGGGACTCACAGGAGAGAAATACCTATGGACAGCTACATGTCGTGATGCAAGCGTTTGGCAGTTAAATCAGGCGGTACGATTCTTTGCTCTAGCAAGATGTAAGACGACATCACTACAGATAGCCCATGGGGCAGGGAAGACTAGTAGAGTTGTGGCTATTGGTGAAGATAGCAGGTGCGTTAGAGAAGATATATGTTACCCTTCCCAGAATCCTTTGCAACATGATACATCATCACCTCAGTTCATCAAATAACACTTCTATGACTTTGTACAGGTTGCATTTGTTTTCAAGTTGAGCATAGACTGGCTACACATGGGTCAATAGTCATACATATAAATGTAATTTGCAAGATCTGGATGTGCTCTGTATATTGTCACTATCGACCCATGCTGCGCTGGATAGCGAATCGGTACAGAAAATTGAAATGTAAGCAATGCATTGTGGGAAGTGTAAGATATCTTTGAGTTGGAGTCCTTGGGGCTAATTTCTCCATGTTCCATGATATACGGGTAAGTGCACATGATTTTATGTGCATTTCATCCAATATGGTATAGCAATCATGCTCCCTTGATTGCTCAATTTGGGTTCATGTCACTCACACCTAAATTCATTGTTTTCTTGCCATTTATGATTATTACCATCAGCCTCCCCATGTGATAGTTTTTATTACTATACCTCATAAATATTTATTAGGTAATTCAGACATCTTATTGGTTAATAACGCTAGCGTCCGAGTACGGTATTTTGACTACTTCCCGCGCCTGTGCAATTACGTGAACGCGGGAAGTAGTAAAACTTCCGCACCCTACTACCACACTGTGTCTCGACCCGCGTCATCGTTCCTTCCGACGTAGCAGTATGCTACACAACAGCGATTCTGCAGATGCGTTTATCGTGAAAATGGCGTCTGCTGCAGTTATTTTGCCGAGATTACCGATGGATAATAACACGTGAATTTGACGTTTTATGAAACAAAATGTTATTTTTGGAAAGTTAAAAAGAAAATCTGAATAATATAGGTCAAAATGTAAATATTGATTGAACAGAAATCCTGCAATAAAATCAAGTGAGCAAAAAATTAAGCTTATATACCATAACGGCCGGCAAGTTGACTGGTGTGTGTTTTGACTTTTGTTTACGATTTTACCGTGATAGTGAAAATATTTATGAGGTATAGTAAAACAAATACAACATGTTTTATTTGGGAAGTAGTCAAAACTACTGGTCCCTCGGTGTTGGATGATTTGACTACTTCCCTCCGCTGGGCGTCGGGAAGTAGTCAAATCATCCAACACCTCGGGGCCAGTAGTTTTGACTACTTCCCCTCAAAACATGTTGTATTTGTATACCATCACAGTGTTGCGCCAAAGTATGCATGCACCAGGCCATGCGCTGACTCTTAGACTCACTGATTTAGTTATGGGGTGGACCACAAAATGTGCAGTGTCATGTTGATGAGAAAAAATTATTTCTGTTTTATATGTGTGTAATGGTCAAAATATGATCATTCGGTGAAGATGTATTGTTCCATTCCACTTGCTGTTCTGGCTCATGGAATGGAACATCAATCTTTCACCTTGTGATTATATTTTGACCATCACACTCATAAATAGTTACTGTAGTCATTCCAATAAGCTCCCAGGGTGCTTAACAAAGTCATTTTGGGTAGGCGCTTATTTCGGTTTACCTAATTTTTTAGTAAGGGGCGTCGGGCATTTATTAGAGACAAATTTATGTACCGGTACATTATAAAAGGGTCCTGAGATGTTCTAGTAGCTTTTCTGATACAGAAAATGTATTGCAAGTCCTTCTAATAAACAGGACTTCTAATCCCAGCTATTTCACTGTATCGACATCTATCCGTCACTTCAACATTAATGGTACCCTTTAGCAAATTGAAAATACCCTTGGTGGGCGCTTATTAGGGATTGGGCGCTTATTGGAATGAATACGGTAATATCACTTTTACCTATAACCTTTAAATTTAAGGTATACCACAGGTTGTATGGCTGTACAAAAACCCAGTTAACATATGTGACCAGCTCCAAAAAACGTGGAACAAGTCGCCAGACATGTTTTTGAGTTATAGGCCTTTAAAGATCACATTCCTATAATTTTCGAATTATTAATTTCATGGTATTTGACCTTGGGGCAAGTGGACTTTCAAATCCTTGGAAGTACTTATTAAAAAGAGGTTTATTTAATCAATAACTAACAATTGAACTATGATAATCCCTATGCAATCCTGTGTAAGGCAGGGAACTAATTGGCCCATTACTCAGAATAGCAATTTGGCAAAAATATCAAGGCATCATTTACAAAAGTATTGATGCTATTAATATAATTTTTGTATCATTTTAAAGCTTATTATCTCATACTTACATTTTTATTCAAATCCTGTAATGTCAAAAATGCGACTTGTTCCTGGTTTGTTAGAATGGGTCACATTTTTGTTCTATTGAATGCCCCTCTAAATAACTGCCACCACCATTTGTTTCAAGACACATATGGCAGGTGACAAGTGCATCCTTTTGGTATGGATACACACAAATACAGGACGTTTAATAGAGCAAATATGGTATTTATTATGTCATATTTGGCCTTATTTGTGTAAGACATAGGTGGGAGGTTCTTGTATGATTTCCATGGGATGCATTACTATCTGTTAACATGTGCCAATGTATGTTTCATCCTGCAGCGTGAGGATGGTGTCTGTCAAAGAACAGAGGAATCTGTCCACAGTGTTACCTCCTCCTAGCATCTCACCCCTACAACAAGTACAGTCAGTTACATACAACAGAGAGTGTAGTCTTGTCTTTGTGTTAGTTGATCCCTCTGAGGTCTGGGTTTATACTATGAGGTAAGTTATAAGTGAAAACCTAGCCATGGAGTCTGAAAAAAGCACTCAAGCAAATGTAATGTTTGGAAAAACTGGTTTAATTCTTTAATTTGCCAACAATAACAGTGACATAGAATCAAAGACTTGATACAAGTCTAAGCATTCAAAATCTGAGGTCTGGGTTTATACACTTGGTACAAGTCTAAGCATTCAAACTCTTGAGTTATAATATGAGGTAAGGAACAAGCGGAAACCTAGCCATGGTGTCTGGAAAAAAAAACCCTAAATGTTTTGAAAAGAATCAGTATTATTCTATTGCCAGATAAAACTTGGCTCAATCCTATTCTGTTAGTTTGACCTAATTAAAGATTACTTTCAATATTTGAAACAATGTTTGAAAAGAATGATTTAAACCTTTATTTTGCTAACAATATTAGTGTCATAAAATCAAAGACTTGGTACAAGTCTAAGCATTCAAAATCTTGAGTTCACAAAGGACATATGCCACTTGTACCAATACAGGTGTCTTCAAACAAAGAATATCAACTCAACAGTTGAACATCTCTTGACTCCCAACTTGCGACTTTACGCTCATTTGGTGGGAGCAGGTCACATATGAGTTGATGGCTCAAATGGGCTGTTCCATTTAAAATCCACACTACCCCTGTAGAAGATTTTATTATGTTTTGATGGATCCAAGTTGTGATAATATTGGATCCAAAACATAATAATGATAAAATTGATGCTTACGCCCAATATTTATTGGTCTAAGCTATGAGTTGTAAAATATTGGACTCGACTACATCTCGTCCAATATTTTACAACTCATAGCTCGACCAATAAATATGGGCTCAACCGATCCAATTTTATATCAATATTAACAATGCAGCATTGTTTTGGAAGAAAAATAGCCAAATATAAAAGTTGCAGCTATTTGTATTGATTTTGAAGTGAGCGTGAAGATAATGGCGGGCTTTACGTGCTACCGTGCTGACATAATAACCATTGATCGCTGTAAACTGCAACTTTTAAAATCGGGTATTTTTCTTTCAAAACACTACTGTGTTGTTAATATTGAACAA
The DNA here is from genome assembly GCF_039555335.1 of Amphiura filiformis. Lineage (NCBI taxonomy): Eukaryota > Metazoa > Echinodermata > Ophiuroidea > Amphilepidida > Amphiuridae > Amphiura > Amphiura filiformis. Next base: position 790,308 of record NC_092645.1, read on the forward strand.
CATTTGACAAATGTGGTATCAAAATTGTGTAAATAATTCATCCTTCCTCTATGTTAAAATATTGTGAAAACAATTATTAGTTCTGAAGCTATAGTCGTGTTTATAACAGCTGAGTTTCTTTTTGTGCAGACTTTAGATGGTGCACAGTTATAATTGTCTAATTCATAGATATTCTGTATACATTACTAATTGGCACCGACATTGTTTTTGAGTAATGAGCTGATTTATCGTTCAGATTCGCATAATCATTATTAAATACCAATGCTTTCAACTGCAGCTTGTCGATCTTTTTGAAATCCTTACACCCCTATGAAAGACATGACCTTAATGTCCCACACAGGGAGTGTACATTTCAGAGGGATTGACCTAAATGGGTGATTCCATTTGAAATTTACACCCCCTGTGTCGGAGATTAAGGTCATGTCTTTCATAGGGGGTGTATGAATCAACTGGAATAGCCCATTGCCATGGGTTTTCATCTATTCAAAGCTGTTTAAAAGGTCTTTATCACGATACAAAAATCTGATTGTTTGTTTTATTTTTAAAGATGTTGTCCTGATATTTCTTAATATTATTGTCCAATATACATCTCTAACTAGATCTTATTAAGAGTGGGGGGGGGGACTTTAATAAGAAATAATATAGTATTATGTCTAACTATTTATACTATTTTAATACACTCTTCCATGCAGGACTGATCCAGCATGTCGTACCTCTGTATGGGATGTAAAGCGGATCCAGGAAAGATGGTACCGAGGGCAATCAGCATGCAGTACTCGGACCAGGTCACCCTCACCAACGTAAGTCATCTTTATTTCTTATATATGTGACATGATCAAGGGGAATGAGTCACATGTCGACCCTGGACGAAAATGAGTTTAACATGTTTCTAAAGAGGACATTTAGAGCTTTCAGAAACTGAGCAAAGTTACGTTAATTTACAAATGTATCAATTGCTGAAAACAATATAGAACAAAAGAATTTTAACACTTTCTTTGCCATTATCTCAAAATCAATATTAGTGACATATGACTCATTTCCCTTGATCATGTCACCTATATGTATAGTCTGACGATCGCCGTGAGGCGTGAAACTACTAGTTACTATGCTGAATAATATTGAGCCAAAATTGTTTTATTAAATTTGCTCTACCTCGTTAAAAATTGGTATTGAGCACTGTGAAACGACTATCGAGTGACTATTTATGTATATATATATATGCCTGTATGTTGTATATATATATATATACACCCCCATGTGGGATGTAAAACAGATCCAGGAAAGATGGTACCGAGAGCAATCAGCATGTAGTACTAGGATTAGGTCACCCTCACCAACGTAAGTCATCTTGTCAAGAAAGTCATATGTGGAATGTTTGCTCTCATGTTAGATGTAGAGGAATCCAAAAACCTGATAAATATATTGATCATTAGGGTATTTTCATACACTCTTAGATAGCAAGAACCAATTAGAGCAAGCGTCCAAATCCAAACCATGCATGGATTGTGTCTAATGTGCATTCCACGTACTACGTGTAGTGCTTTCGCACACATCCACATCGCGTAGGTTTGATTCATTTTTCGGGTAGGTTGATGCATTATTTGGTTCTATTTTCCAACATTTAGAGTAATAAATTTGTTATAAAAACAGCAAAAATCACAATCCTTCTGGGCTTGTGCATAAGACGCATCAACATCAGCGCGTTTTTTTTGTGTCTAATTTCTCTCCCAACAAATAATACGCGTTCATTAACCTATAAATTAAGCAAAAATCACAATCCTTCAGTGCTCATTCAATAGACGCATCAACATCAGCGTGCATGCATTATTTTGTCTAATTTCTCTCCCAACAAGTAATATACATTCATTAACCTATAAATGTTTTGAGATTGCTCCTCATATGATTAAAAAAATTAAAGTTGCTCCTGGAAGCATCCCAAGTCCTGTAACCCTCAGACTTGATACCTTAACAATGCTTCCAAATTTTAACCCCCCCTCGGACACTACTGGTCATCTAACAGCATTTCTGATTGGTTGATAACTTAAAATGCTCATTTCAGTTGCCAATTATGACTAGTATTTATGAATATTATCACTAGGCAGGCTTTAAATTATTTATGGTAAAACTTGAATTTGTAGTTGATCTTATTAATACCCTCCTTGATTGGTTCAAAATTGGACACATTATTCATTTCGGCCAATTGGCAGGTAGTTCTCATGGGTTAAAAGACAAAAGGCAGCTATTCCCCATACGACTCTCTTGCACTAACATGCTGATCTTTATTCCTAAGTATAAGTGCAGGGGTTGTAACATGTGACTTATAGCCACAAGCAGGGAACTTTGAATTATGGGAATGGCAACTACGTCACGATTTAAGAATACGTATCCGAATTTTTCGACAATAGGCGCCATTAGCGATCATTTCGGTTCCTACATGATATTATTCATGTGTTGTATTCTTTGGTATAAAAATACATTTTTACAGTTTTAGTTTTGAAGTTGAGCATGAAATATATTCTGCAGTAAATCGATGGAATATGACGGTGATTGTTGAGGTATTATATGCTTGATAGAATTAGACTGTCTGACCAGCTAGTATTCTGCTCTGCCGTCAGTGTAATCATCCACTCACTCCATATAGTGAGAGAAAACCAACTGGCGTGCCTCCAAGGCAGAGGAGACTAAAGCTATAGCTAATGAACATGCATGTGTTAGTAATAATAGCATTGTTGTAACTGATCGACCCGACATTCCCCACATGAACTCCCACCCTCCTGCAACAAGTTGGTCTCAAGGCATGGATGTGAAGCATAAAAATATATGCAGCTATAACACAACAAGGTGAACCAAGTAAGATGAGACAGAAATATGGGTATATGTCTAATTTAGATACCGGTACTATGCTAAGCATTGGAATTTTTCATCAGCTAGCGTGTTATTTGGCTTGAATCATTCTCATGCCCTACAAAGAAATTTGGCTGCATGGGTGCTGGGAAAAAGAAGTTGCCAGGAATGAGCTGTAGCTGTGCTTTCTTAGCGGTAGTGTGGTGTAACTTGGTTCCCTAGAAACTTTACAATCTCATATAGCAGGCATTTCTGAGAACCTAAACAATGCTAAAGATGTAATTCATGCCAAACAGAGCAAAGCTAACTCTTGAGATTCCTATAAAGGGGTAACAATACAACCCTTGCATGTTTGCACCTGAAATTTGCAAACTATACCTGTGAGAATTAGGATGTGCTATGTTTGACCATGGAAATATTTAAGGACCCCACAGCACAACCTTCCATCCATGACCTATGATGCAGTCTTCAGAAAAATTTCTCAGCCCAGGTGAGGTGGGGCGGTGGTAATTCAGTCCCATATTCAGTACAACTGATAAAACAGGGCTGTGGCGATGGGTCTGTCTTTCAGATCAGGATTCTTCTAATGCACCCCACACCCATTCCAAAAACCCTGAGCAGCGGCTTTTCAGTGACATCTCTCTAACCCTTGCACAGGTCAACAGACCACCAGACCATTCAGTCTGAAGATGCATCACAGATGAGACATGATACTGTAGCCATCCCCCAACAAGGGTAGCGCTAAGCTGCTTTTTGGGGTTCCGGACTCACCAAAATACAGTTCAGACCCCCTATTTCAATCTAGTGCTACCGCATACATGCTATTTATGCTGCATTTGTGCAACTCTGACTCACCAAACTCTATTACAGGTCCCCTACTTTCAGATTTTCTGCAAGTTCGGGGGTCCCTACCCCTGTCCCATAAAAGTAATTAGTTAAGCTAAACAGATTTAATATTTTGTTTAATATACACAATCTTCATATTGTTAAGGCTCATTTATTCCCAGCAAAAATGCCTCATACAATGCAGCAGAGAGGTAGGCCAGGTAATATGACAAAAAAGGCAAAAGTTGTGATGCCACTCTTTTATACAATATATGTGTTGAGATTCTCAGGTTGTTGCTTATATAACAATCCAAAAAAACAATACTAATGAAACATAGAAAGAATGAAATGGGAAAGGATTTGTATGCAAATGTCATGTCATCTGTAGTATATAGGAGTATGTCATTGCCAGTAACAGCATGGTAAATAAAATGTGTAATGCAAAACAAGATAAATACAATGGAAACATGATCTAGCCAGAGCTTAAACCTCGCTATATATGGGTGGGATGGAAGCCATGACGTGGACAGTATAAAATAACCAATAGCAAGCGGCAGTGAAAGGTACTCCAAGCTGATGTATTCTATTGCAATAAACAGGTTTTCTCCACTTGGAAAGAAAGATAATAAATTGTACAAAACGAAATAGCAACTTAGAATGACTAAATAACTTATGAAGCCAGAGAAATTGAATTGATTAAGAGAGTTGAACATTATATGGGTGGAAGAAATACAACAAACAACATGTACTGTCTTTATATTGAGGCTCAGAATTTCCTTTCTAGCAAGTAATGCTTCGTACCATGCAGCAGATAAATATGCCAGGTAATATGGTATAAATAAACACATAAATAAAGAAATAATCTCTGTCAACCATGTACAATATGCTGTGTTGTTATGGAGTCCTTCACAATACATCGCGGAAGACAGCCCGAGAAAAAAGAAAGAAAGTGGAAATGACTTGTATGTTACTGTCATATCATCTGCGACATATAGGAGTATGTCATTGCCAGTAACAGCATGGTAAATAAAATTTGTAATGCAAAACAAGATAAATACACTGGAAACTTTATCTAGCCAGAGCTTAAACCTCACTATATATGGGTGGGATGGAAGCCATGACGTGGACAGTATAAAATAACCAATAGCAAGCGGCAGTGAAAGGTACTCCAAGCTGATGTATTCTATTGCAATAAACAGGTTTTCTCCACTTGTAAAGAAAGATAATAAATTGTACAAAACGAAATAGCAACTTAGAATGATTAAATAACTTAGGAAGCCAGAGAAATTGAATTGATTAGCAGAGTTCAGCATTACATCGGTGGAAGAAATGCAACAAACAACATGAATTGTCTTTATATTGAGATTCAAAAATTCCTTCCCAACAAGTAATGCCTTGTACCATGCAGCAGATAGATATGCCAGGTAATATGGTATAAATAATAATGTAAAGAAAGAAATAATCACTCTCCACCATGCAGGATATGCTGTGTTGTTGTGGAGTCCTTTGTAACCATGGTAACACATCATGAAAAACAGACCTAGAAAAAAAAATGAAAGTGGAAAGGACTTGTATGCAAATGTCATATTATCTGTAGTATGTAGGAGTATGTCATTGCCAGTAACAGCATGGTAAATAAAATGTGGGATGCAAAACAAGATAAATACACTGGGAACCTCATCTAGCCAGAGCTTAAACCTCACTATATATGGGTGGGATAGAAGCCATGACATGGACAGTATAAAATAACCAATAGCAAGTGGCAGTGAAAGGTACTCCAAGCTGATGTATTCTATTGCAATAAACAGGTTTTCTCCACTAGCAAATAAAGAAAATAAGTTGTACAAAATAAGATAGCAACTTAGAGTGGCAAAATAAGTTATGAAGCCAGAGAAATTTAATTGATTAGTAGAGTTCAGCATTACGTCGGTGGAAACAATACAACAAACAACATGAATTGTCTTTATATCGAGGTTCAAAAATTCCTTCTCAACAATTAATGCTTCATACCATGCAGAAGATAGATAGGCCAGGTAATACGAAAGAATGGAAATAACTACATTAAAGCAGATTTTATGTAGTGCAGATCTGAGGTCTTTTTTAATCTTCATTGTTAGGCCTGGCAATAGCATGCCACAAATCAATAGACCAACAGAGAAGTAAGGTAGAGGAAATGACCTGTATGTTACAGTTTCATCTTCAGTAGTAAGAAGTATATCAGTGCCAGTTATTATGTAATGAGCAAAATGCAGGATGTAAGATGGAATTATTGTGATAGATATCCAAAACAGCCAATTCATTACATTTTTCACATGGACTTTATGTTTGTAGATGGAAGATGATATTATGTTGGGCCATAGCAGGTAATATATAACAGCAAGAGGTAATGCAATGTATCCAACAACTTTCTCAAATGATGTAAAAAAGACATTACTTCCGGTACTGATGTAAACCAAGTAGTGCAATGCACAATAACAGAGGAGAATAACTGAATAGTATGGTGCCTTTGCCCAAGAAGATGCAATACAACAGATAACATGAATAGTCTTCATACTTAAGCCCAGAAATTCATCACCAGCAACAAATGCTTCATACCATGCAGCAGATAGATAAGTCATATAGTATGAAACAATAAGTAGAAGATACTCCAAGATTACTGACCTTAATTGAGATCCTAACAAACTCATTTGGTTCAGTATAACGAACTTTATACTTGGCACAATAATGTACAGCAAAGCAGACCTTTTAAAAAATGACCAGGGAAGCTCATTGTATGCCCAAGTAGATATGTGTTCGGTTTTGGCTAAGAAAATGTGTTCACCTGTCTCGTCATAATGCTCAACATACATGAAGGTAAACATTATCAAGTTCCTTTGAAAACCAATCAACCAATTTAAAGTGAGAGTAATAGTGTTTTTATAGGGATGATCATTCGTAATGAAGATATTTGATAATGCAATTGACCCTGTGATAACAGGTAGAAAGTAAGCAGATACAATAGACTTGTCAATTGCAGAAACAATCATATTATATTTTGCCAGGAAAGAATATGCGATGTACAATGCTTGATGACTGATATAGACAAACGCAAACCCTCTGTGTGTACACATCTTTAGAGAGGTAACATAACAAATATAAAAATAAGACTGTACTTTCATGCTTGGTATGTTCACATCTTGGCAAATGGTAGAAAAAAAAAGCAATGAATAAAATGACCATAATGACCATAATGACAATGCAATGTTTGCAACATCATTCCTTCCCAGAGAGAGTATATTAGTTTTATCCAAAATTTTAAAACAAACTGACAGTAATGTCAGAATAATGAGCACCATATATGGTGTAATATATGCAGTAAAAATTGACATAAATGCAGCAGCATACAAGACAATTGCCAGCAGTATGAGACTCTTTGGGTATATGTATATTACAAAAACTAGCAAAATGGATAAATGTATGGGATCATATAACAAATAACCAGAATCAAATGGAGATTGTCCCTTGTCAAATAGCATCAGGAACGTATGGATGTGTAAAGATTGGAAGAAGGGCATGAACATAATTGATACAAGGAGGAAGTTGCTCAAAAATTGTGTCAATTCAAAGACATCAATCCCAGTCCTATGGTGAAAGATAACAAGCCTTCTGTCACTTAGCCGTAAGTATATTGCCAGGGGGTCAGTAATGTCATCAGTCCTACTACACAACAAAAAATGAAGTACTGTTGCATTGGATGGAATAATGTAAAACAATGTTTTGCCTTTTCAATTTCATAAGAAGACAAGAGGTACTTAAGCATGAAATATGTAGTATAGTACACTACCATCAAAACTAAAATAGAATATGACCAATGAAGGAAAATAATCAACATCCGCTTTGGTTTTTTTTTTTTAAAAAGAGTCTTTGATGATATCACAAGTAAGCCACAAATGAAACAGAAGAATATAACATCCGGCGTCAATATAGATTTTGGCATTTCTGTTGGGTTGTATGTACAATGAATAAAAATGCATTTTAGTATAACATAGCTTATTATTCCGACAGATGATATATATATTCGTTTGAATATGACATTCATTATAGCTTTGTTTGTGATGTTGACAACCGTTCTGACAAGTAAGTTAATCAGTAGTACTAAACCTAATATAACCGGCAAAGGCTCTGTGGGTATGAACTTGTCAAATGGTAAAAATCTATTGTCGTTTTTACATAAGTATCTTGCATATTCTTTTATGATATCGTGCATGTCAAATTTAATGTTGCTCGGAGACGAAGACTTCAATAAACCTAGCTCTACCATTTTAAAACGACTTTCATTCCCTGCTTTGCTGTCATCGATTTCTAGACCAAAGGTCACTAAGTTTGTCTTTGTATTGATGTCTAACTTATCAAGTAGTGTGTCTAATAATGGAAAGATGGTTGAGGAAGTAGTAGGATTTATGGAAATGGTTACATCTACATGACGTGTGAAGTGTTCAATTGTATGTAAGCCTGAATATAACTGACGACCAATGATTTCAAGCAATAATGGTAGGCCTTTTGTGACATTTGCAATGTAATGAGCATGCTCTGGTTTGATTTTTGGATGTAGCAAAAGTAACAATTTCACTGCATCCTCTTGACTTAACAGCTGCATATTATGGGAAATGAACCTGCCATTTTGTACCCATTTCTTCTGAGAGGTCGTTATAAATGTAACTTTCTGCAAGTCCATCCTTGTTTTAAGGAAAGTATGCAACTCCCGTCTATATAATTTAAGAGCTAAGTCAATGTCATCGAGTATTACCAGCACTTTGTTTCTTGTGTAGATATTGTAAACATTCATTTTCTTTATATCGGGACAACCGAGAGATGACATGATCATGTCCTCGGCGGCAGACATTGATTTTGCATGTTTCAAGTTTGCGTAAGCCACATCATATCCAGAATATTCTTGTAGATGATACCCTAGATGCATTAGTAAAGCAGTTTTTCCATATCCTGGAGGACCCACTATGCTAATTATAGGTATGTTGTCATAAGTTATGTAGCGTGTTATTTGGCTCAAATCATTCTCACGCCCTACAAAGAAACTTGGCTGCATGGGTTCTGGGAAAAAGAAGTTACCAGGAATGAGTTGTAGATGTGCTTTCTTAGTGGTAGGTTTGGTGCTGTTAAAACTTGGACGATTGCCTAGCAAACTTTGTATGACAGAGTTTGATATGAGCAACACAGCAATGATGATAACAAAAACTGCAGAAGCTTTTAGAATCTTAAGAATTTGAGGAAAGCTCAAGCGATTCTTTTGGTGGACCTTCAATCCAATCAGTGCACAATCCACTTCGGTGTCCCCACAACAGATTTCATCATCATCTTTGAGTGGATTAGTTTGTTGTACAATATCTTCCATATCTTTGTGTGCATTAGGAAATCCCAAAGCTTGTAAGCTTCTCTTGATTTCATCATATCTGTCTTGATAATCTGTTTCATTTATAAATGTACTGGGACTAGGATGGGAAACTGCATTCCTACTTTGTCTTAATTTATCAATCTCTTGATAAAATGACAACACACTTGGCAAGGCTTTAAGTCTCTGCCCAATAGAATCGGAGTAAAGAAGGACATAAAATAGAGCTGTTAGATCCCAAACATTGCGATCTCCACTCTTCAGTCTATTCTGTGCTTTCTTCTTGTTCTTTTCAAGACCGATGAAGTTGTTCAAGCTTACAGCATCGTCATTCCATGGCATTCCAGGATAAGCTATGTCCCATTCTCTGTTAAAGACGCATCTTAAGTACTGGGCAACCACATTGTGATGTATGGTCACGAGTGTGTTGTAGCGATTCATGTTGCTGGGGATGGGTTGATGCCTGAATTACACCTGTTATAGATAAGTTGAGGTTGTATTTAGAACTAGTTTTGATAATTTTGTACCCAACTGTGATACAAAAACAAAATCCCATGTTTTGATGAAAAGCACCCTCACATAAACTTTAAATCTCATAATAATGGAAACTTTGATCCACAATAAAAATGTACACTAACAAGATCACATTTATCTCTGGATGATAGGTTAAAGGGGCTTCTGTACACATGCGTATTTTGGGGGGCATTGGGGTCGCCAGCCCTTGGGGTAAAAGTAGGCGGCAAAAAAGAAGGGCGGCGGAAGATAAAGGGCGGCAAAAAGAGTAAGAAAAGAAAAAAGGCGGGCCTTAAGGGGCGGCAAGAATAATTATTATTATTTATTATTATTTTTTATAATTAAAAAAGGGTGAAACATTATTGAAAATTAATAAAAGTATACCTTTTTTGACTGTCAACAGGGCGACAGCTCTAAGCTGTGTGGGTATTAGGAGGGGGTGTAACACCTGTAAAATGTAACTGTAAAAAATTTGGTGAAAATATTTTTTGCTCCACCCCCCCACTTTTTAGATTTTCGAGAGCTGTCCTGGCTGGAAAAAATTTGGGTCAACCTTTTTGGGCTGTTGCTGCAAGGGGTGGCAAAATTTACATTTTCTTAGCCCCCTGGGGTAGGAGGGGCCACGGTACGCCACTGGTACATGTATAACTGATAGCATATACAGAAAAAAGGTGGGATCATGTGGGTGCAAGTATCTATAGAGGTCAAAGTTGGGGGTAAAAGTTGATACTTCATGCCAATTGACGCATAAAATGATTTGCCTTTAAGTAGCATGTACAAAGTACGCTAGTATTCTGCTCATATAATGGTACTATATAAATGAGGTGACAATTGTTTACTTGGTTTGTTATGGTCGAATTAGCACCCGGACACTGTTACAGCTATCAAAATGTATTGATATGCATCAACACACTTTTATGTAGCTACCGCAATGGTTCAATAAATATTTTTCATTTGTGCGGGAGTTTTAAAAGCACGAGCCCTGCTGTTTGCCTGTCAATGTGCGTGCGCATACTGACAGGCAACAATAGCATTGATGTCATATGTCACCTCATCTATATTGCGGCCATTGAGAGCTTCATATACAATATAGGTAGATTGATGGACAAAATCTTATATCTCCTTACCTGTATACAGCTACATGTAGGTATTGATATCACACAGCAGGATATCCGACTCGCTCTGTAGAACGGTTCCAATTCAAACCTACAAGCAAGGATAATTGTGTTAAAACTCTCTGTGGGTGTATTTTTGAGACTACCTTCCCCCTCTATATTGCAATGTGGGTGTATATTTACAACATGTCAAGTATTTTACACCCATAATGTAATTTTGTGTGTGTTTTTACTCCCACAACAATCTTTCACTTTTGAAACTTTTTTCGCCCAATTGGGTGACTTTTTACAATTGCTTTATTTTAAGCGCTACGTGAGTGCAAACTACATTAAATTAAAGCTTGTAAATTGGACATTCACTTTTGACACATTTTCCGCCCAATTGGGTGACTTTTTACAATATTTTCTTTATTGATACGAGAGTTCAACCTATATTAAATTAAAGCTTGTAAATTGGATTTCACTTTTGACATATTTTTTTTTTTTTTGGGCAACTTTTTTACAATTTCTTTAGTTACATGGGAGTGCAACCTACATCAAATTCAAGCTTTTGACTTGGAAATTAACTTTTTACTCATTTTCCGCCCACTTGGGTGACTTTTACTATTTCTTTACCGATAACACGCTAGTGTAGCCATATGTGACATGATGTGTTCCATGGGGCTAAAGGAGGCATTTTTGAAAATTGAGTTACTATAATTATTACCTTATACAAACATTAGGCTATCATATACTGAAAGCACCAAAGGTCTAGCATACTTGGTTCTAAAGTTATGAAGTTTTGTAATGTCTATTTTCTTATGTATTTTCTTATTTTTTACTCTATATTTTTGCCTTTATCTCAATTTCAAATTTGCCTCCTTTGGCCCCCATGGACCAGATCGTGTCAAATATTTGTGTACAAATATAAGGCCCTTTATTTAGTGTTTTTATTTGTTTTGTTTTTAATTCTCTATTAGCCAGCATTTGTTCTAAAAAGGTTTGTCGCATGGAGTACCATGTACTTTTCAAGTTGTAGATTTATACGTCAACAAGATCCTAACAAAGTTACTTCATAGTTCATGTTCGGTTTATTTAGATGCTCCAAAACAATTATCACTTGAAAAATTATTGGGATCATGTTTGCGCATGAATTTGAGAAAGGACAAAGTTCAATTTGAGTCTTAAAAAAATACAGACTTTTGTATATCTCCTTACCTTAAATTATGTATTGGTGTCACTCAGCAGGATATCCAACTCACTCAGCAGGATATCTGTGAATGTACAAGCAAGTTTTTTGACAAACGTGCATGAAGCAATATAATTTCGAAATTGAAACAAAAGGGACAGTGACAACAAACAAGCAAACACCCCAACACATGATCAAAGAAACAAACAAACCCCTAAACACACAAACAAACAAACACACCAACATAAAATATATGGTACTGAATTTGACTGTGAATATAAGTCCAAATCACATTTTTACTTTTTGTTAAAAAACACATAACAGTCTCTATGTATGCAAAGCACATGGAAATGTAACTTCTTAGTTGCTGAAATAAAGCAATAAGAAACAAAAACATTTGATTTTGAGCACTTTTTGTCTAGAACTCAAAATTAATTATTTGTGACATTAGGCTCATTTCCCTTGATCATGTAACATTTTGGGGAACAATGGGTGCCATTGTTCATAGAGGTGCATAATATAATATTTCTGTCATGTTTCTGACATTTCTTTTCAAAATTTCTGATACTTACCGATTTCAGCTTTAAATTAATGTGTTTTACAGCTCTGTTGTTGGAAGATAAACACTCTGGACTAAACTGCTTGATACGGTTCAGCTTAGACCCTATAAGTATAGCCTCAGGTCTATGGTTTCTGCAACTTGGCCAGAATTATAATTGTGTGGTAGCAGTGACATGCTAAATATACTGTATGGAATTGCACAATTTTTTTATTTATTCATTTCAATCTTTATTATAAACAATTACATCAAAACAGATCGAAAAGTAGACATACAAATCCAGACAAGAGTATGGCATCAGAAAGAATTCAGTTGCCATATCTCTGCAGGAGTAAAATGGATGAAAGACAGTAAACAAAATATATTAAAAACAATAAACATTTCAGGATATGTACAGATTACAAAAGCACCTAGGAGATTGACCAGTCCTGGTCATATTTGGAGTAAAAGATTGCATATGAAGCCAGTATTGCACGCTTACTGAGGTTGGCTTGAAATTTCTTGCACAGTATTTTGTGGGGTTTATTACCCAATGAAACAGAGGTGAAAATGTTTTGAATATTGCACTTATTGTCGTCAGTAATGAGGCCTCTGCTGCCAATTTCAATACAAAATAACCCGGCGTCATAACTCTGTCCCTGAAGATCCATGATCAAACTTGAGTATTTGTTTACCTTGCGGTCGTGAGAATTTCTGATGTTTTGTTCGAACGGAATAGACGACAATGATCTTTTTTGAGTCGCGGTTGACGAGGACCAGGTCTGGTCTCTGTTGAGTTGCCAAAATATCAGGAGGGATAGTAGTCCCGCAACTTTGGTTGTACCAGCTAGGTCACAATAGAAGGTCCATGATGGGGCAGCTATTTCCTGAAGAGTGTCATGGATGATACGAAGGACAGAGTCATGGCGCCAAGTATATAGTTCAACATGTTCAGTGAAGTGTGAAAGTGTTCAACAAGTTTTAACAATGTGAGCAATATAACAATAATTATGTTAAAACTGTATGAAATGTACATCTCATCTCAGCCCTGAATACATACATACACATTTCATAACAACTAAAACACCTCATGGTATGAGTGCGGCCACACACGTAAACTACCTCGCGAAGTTAATTTATCAATTCCGTTGGTGGAAAATCCAGAGCATTGTGGGTTCACTATTTGTATTGCAAGGACAGTTCCAACCTATAAATACAATGGGGATATCCCGAATATTAAAACAAACTCTACATGTGGAGATCAAGATCAATCAATCAATCAATCAATCAATCAATCAATCAATCAATCAATCAATCAATCAATCAATCAATCAATCAATCAATAAATAAATACTACTACTGAAGTTGGGTACCCCAATAGATTGGAGTTGTGACATTTTACGTAATTATGGTCTATAAATTGTTGCTACTCTTTTCTTACAATTGTAGTCACAAAATTGTAAGACTTGGCACAAGTCTAAGCATTCATAATCTTGAGTATAGGGCAAGAGTTAACTCATAATTTTAATATTATATGTTATTTTTGCTAATTGGTTATGAAAGAGATTGGAAAATGTATTTGCCAAAAATTAGAATGCCTAACTTGAAATTAGCCTTTGTTCAAGTCTTTGGGCTTGATTGTCACAGAATGTGAAAAAGGTCGAAAAATGCCCTAAAAATGCATGTTTTTAGCCCGTAATTCCAAAACTTACCAAATATTAAAATTTTACTTTCATTGCCAGTTAGGATTAACTAAAGGATTAGGATTTAGCTATGTTTCATTTGGCGTAACAGGATAATATTTTTTTAATCCAAAAAAAAATAGTTATGTATTTTTCTGGAACGGGGAGTAATTACTTATATGATTAATTAAGCTGACAAAGTCTTTGGTTGGAGGAGGTGTGGACATGGAGGTGTGGACACGGAGCCATATAAACTGCAAGGAAATGGTCCAGCACATGACATGGTTGTTTTCCGTTTGAGTGTTGATTTACAAAATAAAATCCATGATTATTTAGTTTTCAGAATTGCTTGTAATAAGTCTGAAAGTGTCAAATGAAGAGATAATTTGTGATTTAAACCAGTTACTGAAAGTATTTTAAGCAGCTAATTAGCATTAATTAAGATTTGTGAATAGTTTATTAGGTATGATAACAAAGAAAATTTTCATCACCCTGTATACATATAAGCAAGCATCGCACACTACATATTTTCTGGTGAGTTTTTTCAATCCCTGTCTGATCTGAAAAGAAATGGGCAATTTAAACCTATACAACATGTCCATTAAAAACTTAAGATGTCTTAAGCCCACGGATTATCCTCATTTTAATCAGAATCTCAATACTCACAAGTGGCTTAATTAAGATAACTTCAGTGATAAATATTTATTCATAACCTCATGAATATATGTGATACATACGATCCAATCATATTTAATATTTGCAAAAATGCGAACGGAAATAGAGGTCATTAATATTTCACAATATGACCGCAAAGTGCGTAATTGTTTCAATCTTAAATATTAGTAACCTCAGCGCGCCCTGTTGCGCGTCAAACAAACTGTGTGGATTACAGGACCTTAAGTGGATTTTTCAGTGGATGTAGAATATTTGATGTAACATATCGTTGTTATTTGATATATTCCCGTTCTATTTTCAGTAATGTTCTAACAAATGTTTGATGACGTAAAATTGATAATGTATTTCTACCAGATATTCTACTTAACATTATTATTATCAATATTACGTCATCAAACATTCCTTAGAAAAATATTACTGGGAATCGAATGAGAATAGATTAAATATCAAATTACATCAAATATTCTACGTTGAATACACAGAGTCTAGAACATCATCAAACTTTTAATTTGTTCCCCAAGTTGCTAATATTTTTTTTTTCAAAATGATTTGTCATTTTACTTTTACAAGTTTCATAATGTCATTCTTGCTGTATTCAAATTTGCCAATAATATTCATCTTGTGCTTGTTTGTTTTCTTACCTGCAGGCCACGACCGCCATCCAGAGGCCCTACCTCGCAATTAAATCTTCCAAATCAACGAGCTACCCTACAGGGTAAGAGTAATATACCAAGCCTATGCTCAGCCCTGGCTACCATTAACACACATGTCATGTATTGGACCGATGAAGGGTTTGTGTCGACATTGAGTGATAACTTTGTACTCTTTGGTCTACAGGTGAGTAGTTTTAATGTATCTGGCATATCAGGAGTGGGGTGGGGTGGAGGAAGGGGGAAACACTACAGGGTAAGAGTAATATACCAAGCCTATGCTCAGCTCTGGCTACCATTAACACACATGTGATGTATTGGACCGATGAAGGGTTTGTGTCGACATTGAGTGATAACTTTGTACTCTTTGGTCTACAGGTGAGTAGTTTTAATGTATCTGGCATATCAGGAGTGGGGTGGGGTGGAGGAAGGGGGCTACACTACAGGGTAAGAGTAATATACCAAGCCTATGCTCAGCTCTGGCTACCATTAACACCCATGTCATGTATTGGACTGATGAAGGTTTTGTGTCGACATTGAGTGATAACTTTGTACTCTTTGGTCTCCAGGTGAGCAGTTTTAATGTATCTGGCGTATCAGGGGGGGGGGGGGGAGGAGGGTGGGGGCTATGCTTTAGGGTAAAAGTAACATACCAAGTCTATGCTCAGCTCAGGCTACCATTAACACACATATCATGTATTGCACTGATGAAGGTTTTGTGTCGACAAGTGTCGGTAAGTAGTTTTTATATATAGACATTGAGTACCCCTATAGTCATGTTCCAACTTTCTTGGCATCATGACCACTCCCCCATTTGTGTAAGATCCAATGACACCAGGCATTCTCAAATGGATATGAAGTGTCTCTGTCTGAAATGAAATAAACCTGAAGTGTCACTATCCACTATGTATAGGGGCTACCTTAAGGTACCAGGGGGAAGAGCCCCCCGGACGCTCTTGGATTTTAGCTTTCTGGAAGGCCCTGGGATTTAAACAGTTTTTAATTATACTTCAACATGTCTCCGATAAATTATAACAAGGGTATTACAGGTATTATACTGGTTTTGAAAGTGAGGTAGGGCCTCTTAGAACCCCGCTATTTGCGAATGCCTGATCCGCACAGTTAACAGTTTATATACTGGACAGATTATAGTGTCTGATAATTATAATTATAATGTGTTTGTTTTTCTTGACTTTTTCTGTTGACAGGATGGTAGAATTCTGTTCTTGGACCCAATGAAACAAGGCCATCGATACTGTGAGCTGCAAGCAACTAAAGATGCGGTAAGCTATTACTGACTGCAGACAATTAAAGTTGGCTGTTTTTTATTTATAAAAATGACCCTATGCGAGATGAAGTTTTTACCTAATCCAGAATGGTAATTAATGTCAGTGTTTGGTCAATGTTTGGAAAAATTAGGCAAATTAAAAGCCCTATTTTGCATCATGTTTTTTGCAATAACAGTCATAAAATTAAAATATTTGGCGCAAGTCAAGGCATCCAAAATCTTGAGTATAATGCTAAAATTTTACTCTTATACCTAAGCACATAACCAAGGGGTTTGTGGACTGTGGAGGTTACGATACTCCACCAAGATCTGTTGTTATGACAACCTTTTTTGAAAAAATTAATCTCTGTAGGTGTTGGATAGGGATTTTTTGTCACATTCATATCAATGAGTTTGTTTGAAGATCTTTTATACTTTTTTCCCCCATTTCTTCAACATGTCAACACTCATTCTTTTGGTAGGGTCAACCTTTTTGTGAAATTTTTTAAATGTCTAGCAACCCCCCAAATAAAATCCTGGCCTCGTGCCTGCTTTTTCCGGATTTTGTCCCCATGGGTTATTTCAGTTGAAATCCATACACCCCCTATGGAAGACTTGACCTTAATCTCCTACACAGCAGGTTGTATATTTCTAATGGAGTTGACCATTCAGTTAACCCCATTTGAAATTCACCATCCCTGTGTGTGAGATTAAGGTTATGTCTTCCATGGGGTGTAAGGATTGCAACTGGAATAGCCCAATGTATTCATAACATGCATTCCCTACCAAAAATCACTTTGAATGAAATCACAGAAAATTGTTCTATTCCAAACCAAACCAAATACAAAATCAAACATTTGAGCTGACTCATTGTATTTCTCCCTGTACATTAGCATATTTTGTGACCTATGAGATTTGTTACTCATAATTTGAAGGTTGCGGGTTCGAGCCTCCGCAACGCCATCGTGTTGTGCCTTTGAGTAAGGCGCTTTATCTAGATTACCCCTCTCCACCCAGGTGTATAAATGGGTGCCAGCATTCTTAAATGCTGGGAAGGTAACAGACCCGCTGTGGAGGAGGTGTGGCGATCCTCCACAGCAAAATTTCACAGTCGAGTCTGGCCTAATCACTAACAAAAATGCAGGTTCGACTCCTTTACCTTTTATTTTTTGAATGAGATATAGTAGTCTTTCTGTACTTTCTTCAAATACTCGACTATCTCATATTCTTAGTCAGTGGGAGTGGTCTAGTTTGTAGACACATAATCGGATTGGACAATTGCATGATTTTGTTAGTTTAGTTTATTCTTTCTTTATTTATTGGGTGCCGTCTATCAGGCCGTAGACGACCCCACGTGATCATGGGTGTTGATAACTCGTAACACGCTTGTAGAGGTGCGCGTTGTATGTGTAGACTAGTGCGCACATGCGACAGAATACGTGAAGTTGTAATCAAGTTTCGTTCATTTTATAATAAGGGGAGTTAGTTTTTGCTTAAAAAATAGTTTACAGTTATTAAAATAACATTTAATTGACTAAGAATGGGAATAAACGACAGGTATCCACTACTCAAAATATTGGACCTGCCTGTCGTCTATCACAAGGTAGAGGATAGTAAAAACAAAAATTCCTGTCGTTTATTCTCTAATTCGTTTACTTCTTTCAGATCCTGGACATGACGTTTGACAGAGCTCACAGTAATCTTATTGTCAAATCTAGCCTAAGAGAAGAAGATTTATTCCAGTTCTGGTCCATACCAAGCCTGGAATTAAGACATGAGGTCCTGGTAACACAAGATGTCACCAGCTATGCAAGACTGGTATGTTTTAATTAAAAGATCCATTTGTAAGTTTGGTTCACAGGAAAAAAAAACCTTTTTGGAAGCCTTGACTCAGAACATAGTACACAATGAGCATCCACTTGCAGCAGTATTTTTATGTCTGGGACATTAATTCAAATGGGGTTACACCACAGCAGCTGAAGGGAGTATCCCATTATGCTTTGCGGTACCATTATAGAACTGACTGTGCCATAGAAAATGTACACAAAATCCCACACTTCAACTTTCAATTACTCTCTTAAATCAGCGAAGCTTAAGACTTTTGTTTGAAAAAATATCACCCATAGAGTAATGTGAATCTATCAATAGCTCTCAATATCTAAGCCCGGGATCTAAGCGGCTCTTGTTTATATTTTGCTATTATACATTGCTATGGAGCAAGCAGATATACTGCAATGCATGATGGGATACTCCTTTCAGCTGCTGTGGGGTTACACGAATGGGTTAAAAATGTTGTGACCCACAGTTTGGGAACCGCTGTTCTGAATGTTAAAAATTAAAAAAAAAAGCAAATGTCCCATGCACGACAATTACAATGATTATATAAGGCCAAAAAAAAATAGTTTGGTTGCTTCTACTTCTTGTTTTTAATCAAATATGCTTTTAATGAATAAAATGAATGAATAACAAATATAACATGTCCTTGACACTGTCAAAAAAAATCTGACACAAGATGTCTAATTTTGCTATTAGTCGAGTAGGGCAGCCCAGCATATTTTTGTTGGCCTAATTCATAATAATTAGAAATATTTTAGATATAATTGTAGCTATTTATTACATTGACTTCTTGACTAAAATTCAAATTTGTGTCCCTACTTTCACAGGGCCTATCGTTCTTTACCGGTCATACGGATGGCGCCCTCATTATGTTCACACTAGAACAAGTTGACACATCAAAGAACCGATTCCAGCATGGAGGCTACACGGTGGATACCAGTACTAGTGTGTGTATACGACGTAAGGAACACCAAGCACCCATAGTAGCTGTGGATTCATGTCCTATACTAGGCATTGTTGCTACATGCAGGTAAGGATCAAGATATCGCACACTTCCCACAATGCATTTCTTCAATTTTGATCATTTGTAATGATTTGCAACAGTGCAACATGGGTCGATAGTGACAAAAGGTACCTCAATGAATAGAGCACATCCACAGTCTATTTTCAACATGAATACATTCAAAGGGAATCTGTACAAAGTACTGGTAATAGAAGTGTCATTTGATGTAATGAGGTGATACATCATGTTGCAAAGGATTCTGGGAAGTGTAACATAAACTATAAATCATGACTCTATTAGCACATGCATCTGCTTAATAACAGCAATCACATAGGAGATTTTGGGGAAGGCATTTTTACAGGTGACAAATGGTGAGTTGGGTATTTTAACATGAATTTTTGCCTAACTCAGCTTTTTGTCTGAAGATTTTGATCTAATGTTTACCTAAGTCTGGTGCATATGTAATCACCCAAATCCTGTCTGAATATTCCTTTTAATTTGGCTCAATATCAATTGTTTTTGTCCAAAGATTGGTGAATAGATGTGTTTATTATACATGCTTGAACAATTTTTTTTTTCTTCAAAATTACAAAAAATGAGTTAATGTGTTGTGGCAGTGTTCAGTGTATACATTCATGTGTTATTTGTTACAGCTCTGATGGTGCAGTGAAGATATGGGATGAACAAAAGACATTGATGACTGAAATAGCTCTAGATGAATCACTGTCATCAGCGTGCTTTCTTACAAACCAAGGAGATCTCATGATTGGATATAAGAATCATATCTTTGTGATAAGTCACACAAAAAGTAAGTTACTTTTCCTGATAATATTTAACATGATCTGAAATTTAAGGAGTGAGCTACAGTGATGTACTGTAGGGGGTAAAACTAAATGTTGATTACATTAATGTAAGGGTGAAGCTATAAAGAATAGACCTTTGCCTATCTAAATACCATCAAAATGCATTAACCAATATCTAAAGTTGCATCATGTTTCTGATTGTTTTGTCTTCTTGGTTCATGTGAATTGCACATACATGTACAGGGTGATTTAAAATGAACTGTACCCAAATTCAAATATTAAAATAAAATACTTACCGACATTTAAATAATTTGTGTTTGTAAGCTGTAACAGGATAGTATATTTCCTATTATTGGTGAAAAAAATCATGTCTTTACCTCAAATAGTTTTGAAGAAAAGTACATTTTTATAAAACACACCAATTTTGTTACTGCGGTAGAGAACACGGATAAACTTAGTTCCATGTGTTGGTCTAAAAATGGAATGATGAATTGAAAATGCGATATCTTCTGACTAAAACCACTTATTATCAAAATTCAAAATTTCTACTACAGAACACTTATCACTGCTTTCTATGATAGGTTTTTGATATGTACAATCCCCGCAAATATATATAAAAAATGGGTACAGTTGGGTACAGTTCATTTCAAATCACCCTGTAATGGAGAAGAAATCACATTGTCAAATATGCAAGAATACAGTTTGCATATACAGTCCTTGCTCAAGTTTCAATTATTTTTGTTATAGTTGGGGATGTAAGAAGACCCAGTTTGCAGGCTTTAATGATACCTATTTTTAAAGTGCTAATTAAGTGTATCTATTACCAAATTTGACAGCTTCCCAAAATTAGAGAAAGTGGTTTGAAGCCGTGTAAGAGTCAAGTAAATGTCAACACAAGGGCCAAATTTCAAACTTGCTCAAATTTGGTTAAAAACTACGCCAGAGTATTTCTCATGTCTCAAGGATTCAGAAAAAGTATAGATTGACGTACCTACAACATAGAGTCCTTTAGCTATAAAGAAGTTTTTAGGCCACGCAGGTCAAAAATGAAAAATGCTCTAAATGAAATATCAACGAAATTGGTCTCAAATTGCTTGTCACGTGAAAACAAGTCAAATATAAGAAATAGTTATCACCATCTAAGCTATTTTGTTACCTAGAAAACATCGCAAAATAGGTCATGGTCTCATAGTTAATAGACTACAAGGGAGTTGACCTTTATAGCCAGGTTTGCATGGTCGATAAAGAAACATTCTGGACAGTGAGAAGTTGTTTTAGTGTTCTTTAGAATAATAAAAATAGCTTAATCAAGCACCCTATGTTATAGACCTTGAACCATACATCATCTGAGTATCACTTGCACCAGTTTTGTAGAGATCACAATATCCATGTTAGAACTGCCATTTGTGACCCATCACATCAAAACTGACCACTTCGTGGCTGGCTGCATTTTCAGATAACAATGAAAGAAGATGAGAAAATACAAAGAAAGTAAAAGAAATTTGAGCTTGTTTTGTCTCAGAAAACATTTTTACTATATCAACAAGTAAGGTGCCATTTTAAAGCTAAAAACAGCAGTTTATCCTAGTGTTTAAATGTGATGGGTCCCATACTCTCTGTGTTAACATGAAAATGGGTAGTAAACTTAAAATTTGCCATGTCTTTTGATTGAAATAACAAATCTGTAAAATTCAAAATTTCTGTGGAGGACAAAACAGTGCTCTACATAGGAGTACAGTGTAGGTTAAATTTAATTACTGAATTACGGTACAAATCATTTTAACTTACCCTGGTCAAAGTGTCACAGCGGGTCAGTTGCCTGATGAAGTCTGGTTTCAGATGCAACATAGCAAGTTGCAAAAAAATGTAAGTTCCAGTATTTGATTTAATTCAAAACCTTGTGTTACCCTGGTTTTGTTTAAAATTAAAGTTAATTGATACCATTTTGTTTGATACTACAGTTCTTCCATCTATCACTAAGCAGCAAGCAGTTGATGAGATGTATGAAACAGGTAAGAAAAATCTATTTTAAAGGGGTACTACACCCTGCCCAATTTGTGCCTATTTTCGCATTTTTCTCAAAAATGATAGAGCATTGGTGACAAGTAAGATATGTATATTATAGGGGCAAGGACTACAACTGCTACACTGGAAATTTTATTTCAGCACAGACAACAGTTGTGGAGTTACAGTCAAAAATGAGGAGAAACCAATATTTGATCAATAAATCAATAACTACTTGCCTTGAGTTGCTGAATTTTCAGTGCAGTAGTTGTAGTCCTTGCCCCTATAATATACATATCTCACTTGTCACCAATGCGCTATAATTTTTGAGAAAAACGCAAAAATAAGCAAAAAATTGGCCAGGGTGTACTACCCCCTTAAGAAGCTGCTATCATTGGCTATTCCAGTTGAAATACATACACCCCTATGGAAGACATGACCTAAATCTCCCACAAAGGGAGTGTGGATTTCAAATTTGTTTACCCATTAATGATAGGTGTAATGTTTTGTAAGTTCAATTCTGGGAGAAAGTGAAAAATCAATGACTGTTTATATCTATGAGAACATCATTGGACTATTTCAGTTAAAATCCATGCAACCTATGGAAGACATGGCTTTAATCTCTCACATAGGGGTGTAGATTTCAAATGGAATCATCCATTCAGGTAACCCCATTTGAAATTCACACCCTTTGTGGAGGGATTTGTAGGGAGTGTATGGATTTACACTGGAATCATTTCGTCAGCAAAGTAAGATTTTCCTTTTGACATAAATGAGGACATACCTTAAAAAGCTTTTCATACCAAATACCAAAAAATGTATTGAAAAAAATTAATAAGAATAAACACAATATTGATCGAAATTCTTCCTGTAAAGTGTGCTGAGGCTTGTGGATCAACGTCTAGGCATTGTGCCTGTGCGTAGCGCACTATAAACCACTGCGCCTTTTTTTCTTTCCTCTCATCAAGGAAACTAGTAAGATTGATACACAATAGATAGGCAATCTAGTCTGTTTAGGTATAGCTTTCTCAAGTCAGTAATTTAGATATTGTTTTTTATTGTTTCTTTAAATATAATGATGAGAAGTATATAAAAAGTATACATTTTCAGAAAGGAAATAATGCAAGGAATTCAACTAGCATAACAGATTCCTGCAAAAATATACAGTTTCTGATAAAATCTCAAAATTTGATTTTACTTTACTGACTCAAGGAAGGTATACAGACTATAGAAGATCTTCTCTAGTAATATCTAGTCTGCTCTTGCCCCAGTTTAACATCCTGGATACTACGAGTTATCTAACAGCATTTCTGATTGGTTGATAATTTGAAATGCTCATTTCAATTGCCAATTATGACTAGGCTTTTAAACTCTTTATGGTCAAACTTGCATTTTGCAGATGATCTTATGAATATCCTCCTTGATTGGTTCAAAATTGGACACAATATTCAATTAGGCCAATCAGCAGGTAGTTCTCATGGGATTACAACCTTTTAAATAAGCTTTACAGATTGAGACAAGGCAACTGGAATGCAAGCGAGTGATGATTATAATCTACGAATACTAAATTTGTTTGTTTTACAACTTTTATTTCAACAGAATCTGAAATATATGAGGATCCAGCGGTACGCTATGAGGGTGCAGCAGCAAACCCTGAGCCACTCAGTGTTGACAACTACTTGGTAAGTATTTGATCCAGCTGTATGCTATGAGGGTGCTGCAGCTAACCCGGAGCCACTCAGTGTTGACAACTACTTGGTAAGTATTTGATCCAGCGGTACGCTATGAGGGTGCTGCAGCTAACCCGGAGCCACTCAGTGTTGACAACTACTTGGTAAGTATTTGATCCAGCTGTACGCTATGAGGGTGCTGCAGCTAACCCGGAGCCACTCAGTGTTGACAACTACTTGGTAAGTATTTGATCCAGCTGTACGCTATGAGGGTGCTGCAGCTAACCCGGAGCCACTCAGTGTTGACAACTACTTGGTAAGTATTTGATCCAGCGGTACGCTATGAGGGTGCTTCAGCTAACCCGAGCCACTCAGTGTTGACAACTACTTGGTAAGTATTTGATCCAGCGATGCACGCTATGAGGGTGCTGCAGCTAACCCGGAGCCACTCAGTGTTGACAACTACTTGGTAAGTATTTGATCCAGCTGTACGCTATGAGGGTGCTGCAGCAAACCCTGAGCCACTCAGTGTTGACAACTACTTGGTAAGTATTTGATCCAGCTGTACGCTATGAGGGTGCTGCAGCTAACCCGGAGCCACTCAGTGTTGACAACTACTTGGTAAGTATTTGATCCAGCTGTACGCTATGAGGGTGCTGCAGCTAACCCGGAGCCACTCAGTGTTGACAACTACTTGGTAAGTATTTGATCCAGCGGTACGCTATGAGGGTGCTGCAGCAAACCCTGAGCCACTCAGTGTTGACAACTACTTGGTAAGTATTTGATCCAGCGGTACGCTATGAGGGTGCTGCAGCTAACCCGGAGCCACTCAGTGTTGACAACTACTTGGTAAGTATTTGATCCAGCTGTACGCTATGAGGGTGCTGCAGCTAACCCGGAGCCACTCAGTGTTGACAACTACTTGGTAAGTATTTGCTCCAGCTGTACGCTATGAGGGTGCTGCAGCTAACCCGGAGCCACTCAGTGTTGACAACTACTTGGTAAGTATTTGATCCAGCTGTACGCTATGAGGGTGCTGCAGCTAACCCTGAGCCACTCAGTGTTGACAACTACTTGGTAAGTATTTGATCCAGCGGTACGCTATGAGGGTGCTGCAGCTAACCCGGAGCCACTCAGTGTTGACAACTACTTGGTAAGTATTTGATCCAGCTGTACGCTATGAGGGTGCTGCAGCAAACCCTGAGCCACTCAGTGTTGACAACTACTTGGTAAGTATTTGATCCAGCTGTACGCTATGAGGGTGCTGCAGCTAACCCGGAGCCACTCAGTGTTGACAACTACTTGGTAAGTATTTGATCCAGCTGTACGCTATGAGGGTGCTGCAGCTAACCCGGAGCCACTCGGTGTTGACAACTACTTGGTAAGTATTTGATCCAGCGGTACGCTATGAGGGTGCTGCAGCAAACCCTGAGCCACTCAGTGTTGACAACTACTTGGTAAGTATTTGATCCAGCGGTACGCTATGAGGGTGCTGCAGCTAACCCGGAGCCACTCAGTGTTGACAACTACTTGGTAAGTATTTGATCCAGCTGTACACTATGAGGGTGCTGCAGCAAACCCTGAGCCACTCAGTGTTGACAACTACTTGGTAAGTATTTGATCCAGCGGTACGCTATGAGGGTGCTGCAGCTAACCCGAGCCACTCAGTGTTGACAACTACTTGGTAAGTATTTGATCCAGCTGTACGCTATGAGGGTGCTGCAGCTAACCCGGAGCCACTCAGTGTTGACAACTACTTGGTAAGTATTTGATCCAGCGGTATGCTATGAGGGTGCTGCAGCAAACCCTGAGCCACTCAGTGTTGACAACTACTTGGTAAGTATTTGATCCAGCGGTACGCTATGAGGGTGCTGCAGCTAACCCGGAGCCACTCAGTGTTGACAACTACTTGGTAAGTATTTGATCCAGCGGTACGCTATGAGGGTGCTGCAGCTAACCCGGAGCCACTCAGTGTTGACAACTACTTGGTAAGTATTTGATCCAGCTGTACGCTATGAGGGTGCTGCAGCAAACCCTGAGCCACTCAGTGTTGACAACTACTTGGTAAGTATTTGATCCAGCTGTACGCTATGAGGGTGCTGCAGCTAACCGGAGCCACTCAGTGTTGACAACTACTTGGTAAGTATTTGATCCAGCTGTACGCTATGAGGGTGCTGCAGCTAACCCGAGCCACTCAGTGTTGACAACTACTTGGTAAGTATTTGATCCAGCGATGCACGCTATGAGGGTGCTGCAGCAAACCCTGAGCCACTCAGTGTTGACAACTACTTGGTAAGTATTTGATCCAGCGGTACGCTATGAGGGTGCTGCAGCTAACCCGGAGCCACTCAGTGTTGACAACTACTTGGTAAGTATTTGATCCAGCTGTACACTATGAGGGTGCTGCAGCAAACCCTGAGCCACTCAGTGTTGACAACTACTTGGTAAGTATTTGATCCAGCGGTACGCTATGAGGGTGCTGCAGCTAACCCGGAGCCACTCAGTGTTGACAACTACTTGGTAAGTATTTGATCCAGCTGTACGCTATGAGGGTGCTGCAGCTAACCCGGAGCCACTCAGTGTTGACAACTACTTGGTAAGTATTTGATCCAGCGGTATGCTATGAGGGTGCTGCAGCAAACCCTGAGCCACTCAGTGTTGACAACTACTTGGTAAGTATTTGATCCAGCGGTACGCTATGAGGGTGCAGCAGCTAACCCGGAGCCACTCAGTGTTGACAACTATTTGGTAAGTATTTGATAGTCAGTGGATAAAATATATACATAGATACAGAATCTGACATGTGACCATCTACCAGGAATGACATGTGACCATCTACCAGGAATGTGCTGTAATGTCAGCAGAGCTTGTTTTTGAGATATGGTCCATGGAACATCTCAAAAAACAATAGAAAACAAAGGATATCCTACCAATTTTACACGCAACAGGGATGTAATACTAATACATCATTCTTAGTAGTGGGAGTGGTCTATTACGTAGACACATAATCTGATTGGACAATCGCGATGAGTTTGGGTGTAGTCTATCAGGCTGTAGACGCACCCCACGTCATCACGAAAGTGTTGATAACACGTAACACGCTCATAGAGGTGCGCATATGTATCGTGTTGTATGCGTAGACGCAGTGCGGAATACTCGCAGAGGCTAGCAGTACACGCAATAATAGATGTGAAGATGTAAACAAGTTTCGTTCATTTTAGAAAAAGGAGAGTTTTTATGACGGTAACTTAAGTTTTGCTTTAAAAAATAGTTTACAGTTATTAAAATAATATTTAAATGACTAAGAATGAGAATAAACGATAGGAATTTTTATTTTGACTATCCTCTACCTATGATAGACGACAGGCAGATCCAATATTTTTATCGTATATTGGACCTGCCTGTTGTCTATCACACGGTAGAGGATAGTCAAAATAAAAATTCCTATTGATTATTCTCTAATTGTAAAGCTTATTTTGAGGGAAATGTGCCTATTTAATACACCTCTTATGGAAGACATGGCCATAATCTCCCACACAGGGAGTGTGAATTTCAAATGGGGTTACCTGAATGTGTGACTCCATTTGAAATCTACACTCCCTGTGTGGGAGATTAATGCCATGTCTCCCATATGGGATGTATTAGATTTCAACTGGAATTGCTCAATGCGATCTGTCCCATTGAAAGGGCAACATTGATATGCCCATATAAATATACATAAATGCAGATTACAGGATACTGCAAAAAATAAATAAGTCAAGATATTCCACCCCTCATTAATAGATATATATGTTCCATTTTGCAAGCCAGAAGAATATCATTCAATTTGGGATGGGTTATTTTGATTACAACATTCGTATTACTATTACGACATATATAGTTTGGGTGTAGTCCTAATACATTAGGTGTATTCCTAATACATTTGGGTGTATTCCCTAATACATTTGGGTGTATTCCTGATACATTTGGGTGTATTCCCTAATACATTTGGGTGTATTCCTAATACATTTGGGTGTATTCCTAATACATTTAGGTGTAGTCCTAATACATTTGGGTGTATTCCTAATACATTTAGGTGTAGTCCTAATACATTTGGGTGTATTACTAATACATTTAGGTGTAGTCCTAATACATTTGGGTGTATTCCTAATACATTTAGGTGTAGTCCTAATACATTTGGGTGTATTCCTAATACATTTAGGTGTAGTCCTAATACATTTGGGTGTATTCCTAATACATTTAGGTGTAGTCCTAATACATTTAGGTGTAGTCCTAATACATTTGGGTGTATTTCTCTCATTCTTTCCAGGTACCATTCGATATTGACTTCAATGAGAAGTTTCTCGGAGGACAGAATTCACCAGCAGAATCAGAACACGACTCAGACAAGGTAATACACTAGGATTTGAATCATTTTGATTTGAGAGTTCTGAGGTATTCTCTTGATCGGGGTTGTTCCATCCATTGCACTTACCCATTTCATATGTGTTACCAAGGATATTGTGACATTTGGAAATGATATTGGGTGTTTTTTACTAAATATGAAACTATCAATTTCAGGGGCGAATGCAGAACTGCAAAGTACCGAGGGCATAAATACCAGTGATCCTAGAGGCTGAAGGCTCCCTTTGAAAATCTTAGCTGATAAGATCAGTTTATCACCGAGTGACATAATTCAACTTAAATCAGTTTTTGATACTAATATGCTTAACCGTGGCAATAACAATGATACCAGTAAAGCCTTTCCTCCCTCTCTCTCTTTCCTTTGTTTGTGGTTGGAGTAGTGGATGTGCCACTGCATTTATCTGTTCATATTTGTCATCAATTCTGATTTTGTTAGGCACCAGAAACAAATTCGTTCGATCTATGGATCGACCGTCGATGCTGCTTCAATGCCTGTTATTGATGAACTATCAACTAACTAATCAGAATTGATGCTAAATTTATATTGGTCAATATCACTACAGGCACAAATTGCTATTTTATCACAATTAACAACAGTAAATTAATTGCTTTCATAAATAATAAGGATCGACCAAGCATCGATGGTCGATCGAAAGATCGAACTAATTTGTTTCTATTGCCTTATTTTGATACAGGGCAGTGAAGAAGGCAGTGAGAGTGAGGCCTCAATGGCTAAAACTGATGTATACCGATCCCAAGTCAGCACACCTAGGCTGTCTGTAGTAGACTTCTTAACAGCTACAGGAGAGCCAACAAAGGGAGAGATTGCAGAGAAGGCCTTGGGTAAGTCTAACACACCTAGGCTGTCTGTAGTAGACTTCCTAATGGCTACAGGAGAGCCAACAAAGGGAGAGATTACAGAGAAAGCCTTGGGTAAG
This sequence comes from Amphiura filiformis, assembly GCF_039555335.1. Classification (NCBI taxonomy): domain Eukaryota; kingdom Metazoa; phylum Echinodermata; class Ophiuroidea; order Amphilepidida; family Amphiuridae; genus Amphiura; species Amphiura filiformis. Next base: position 819,629 of record NC_092645.1, read on the forward strand.
TCTAACAGATGTTTATTAAGGTGCAGGGGAAATTTTCATGACCAGGCCAAAGATTAGGCAAAGTCTGTGGTATGTTGTAACATTATACCTACTACATAGCAAGAGGATCGATTCATACACCCCCTATGGAAGATTTTACATTAATCTTTCACACAGGGAATGTGGATTTCAAATGGGGTTAACTGATGAATGGGTGACTTTATTTAAAATCTACACTTCCTGTGTGGGAGATTAAGATCATGTCTTACATATTGGTGTATTGATTTCAATTTGAATATCCCTTTCAGATGATAACTTGACTTAACTAACTTACCCAGATCCTTAGGTTAAAGTCTCAAACATGCAAATTGCACATTTTTTTAACATATACATGTAGACTTTAGTGTAGGGTGATGAAAACTGAAATATTAAATTTTCTTTATGGTGTCTTTAAATTAACTTGACCGTAATCTCTGTTTTTTTAGACTTGGCATTAAAGAAAAGGAAGAAAGCTCGGACAGTGAAATGGACAGAAGATCAACATGGAACGCAGCCTCATTTTGAAATGCCCAGATTTGGAATCTCACCTGGTCCGTCTCCAACCCGCACACCGCCCTCAACGCCCAGTGAAGTGTCCGAATCAGAGGTGAGTTAACCCCATAAAAACTACCTACTGATTGGCCAAAATGTATATTGTGTCCAATTTTGAACCAATCAAGTATTAATAAGATCATCTGCAAATGCAAGTTTGACCATAAATAGATTAAAGCCTAGTCATAATTTAATTTGCGAACTTTGACCAACACGTTTTACAATGGAGGCTGCCATTTTGGATATATCCCACCATGCCTTTGTACATCCTGGAAACATAGTTTTTTTTTTAACTTTATTTTTTCATCCAACAACACTAAACAATAATATTTTTATCATTTCTAAGGTGTGAAAAATATATTTAAAAACATTCAGAAGTTATTTTGACACAAATGATGCGAGGGAAAGGAAACTTGTGCCAAACATGTCAGAGTCACTATTTTCAAAGCACTGAATGTATCAACATAAGTAAATCAATCCTCCACACCAGCAAAATACATGAAAATTAAAAGTCTTTTGGAATTTATATGATCCTTCATTGTCATGATAAGCGAAGTTATGTTAATGATGTTACAAGGTAAATGACTAACAAATAATAATTTATGCCATAACATTACGATATTATGGTTAAAAATAGTAATATTCAAGATTTTATTGGTTAAGTTAGGGTTGCCAAATTCGGCACCAGTTACAAGTGTATTTTCACAAATGTAATTTCCCGGCAATTTAATTTCGCGAATTGGAGTTGCTCGCGAAATTAACTTGCTCGCGTAATTAATTAAATTAGTCAGGTAATCCTGTAAAATTCTCACTCCCTGTTTGGAAGATTATTGTATTTTATTTGTTTATACAATTGAATACCTGAGTGGAAGAAGGGCCCAACTCCAAAAAAAAAAAAAAATGAGTTAGACCCAGCATTTTATTGCAAGGAGACTGTTCTTCCTTGTGTGTGAAAGATGAATCAAAATCCACTCTCTCAATAGTCTTCCACATACACTTAATCATGGTTTTCACGGAAGAAAGGCCCAACTCCATGGAGTTGGGCCCTTATTCCACAAATATTGGGTTAAAGAGGAATTTTGTTCATCCATGAAATCTGCTTTTCACTACAATACACTTTCTTGCTAACATTTTACATGCTTCTACTTGTGCAATTAATGGATAATTAACTAATTTCTGTAGCTATTTATAACACATCTGCTTATGGAACTGGCACTTGCAGTATTATTAGTGGAAGAAGGGCCCAACTCCAGCTCGTATTAAGACCTGTACCGTTGCTATGGAAACATCACATATAATTTCGAATGTATGTAATATTGTATTTTCATGTAATAAAGATCCCCTGAAGATAAAATCGTTCTACCTATAAAACTTTTCTAAATATTAAGTTTTTTCTTAATATCTCAGAAACAGTTTTGATGGAGTTGGGCCCTTCTTCCACTCATCAGGTATTCAATTTATATGTGGGACTTTTGTTATCATCCAAATGGTTGCCTGGTTATTTAGCTGTGTGGTTCTTTCTTTGTTTGCTTGGCTGGCTGTCCATGCGGAAGCAAATTCATTAATCCATTGTGCAGCTCAAATGCAATAACCAATCCACTTGGTATGGTGATAGGATATGGTGGCCTGATGTGCTATATAGTTTTGTGTTTGCATATTTATGAATATTAATGAACTTCTTTGCATATTGTATATTATTTGTATCCACAAACCTTTGTTATTTATACACATTTGTGTGGGGGCCACTTTAGTTACGAACCGTGTAATTCTAGTTGTATTTTTTTGTATTTGTTTACAAAATAGGATACTGATGATGAGGAGGAACTGGAAGAAGATGAACAAGATGTAGAAAGTGATATAAAAGAGCAGGAATTTGAACCTATTGAGACACAACCAGGTAAGCTGTAAACTCACTGGATGCACAATGGGATATGCCAGTTGAAATCCATACACCCCTGTTGGAAGTTGTGACCTTAATCTTCCACACACAGGGTGTAGGTTTCAAATAGTGTCATCCGTTCAGGTTACGTATCCCATTAAGGGCATGTCTTCCGTTGTATGGATTTTAACTGGAATGCCATTATGCATCATGCATTCTTATAGATTTTAATATTCACTTTTGAGTATTTGTTTTGTAATTTGATTGTTAATTGTGATTGTGATTTAATTGTTACGAAAAAAAGGAGAAACCCAGTGCTGCAGTAGAAAAAACCCAACACAACTGAACCTGTGCATGGCAATAGGTTTTTGTAATTGTCTTACGAAGCACATGGAATCTATCAGGTCTTTCATTTGGGTGTATTCCTAATACATTTGGAGGTATTCCTAATGTATTTGGGTGTATTCCTAATACATTTGGGTGTATTTCTGATACATTTGGGTGTATTCCTAATACATTTGGGTGTATTCTTAATACATTTGGGTGTATTCCTAATGCATTTGGGTGTATTCCTAATACACTTAGATATATTCCTAATATATTGGGGTGTATTTTTAATTCATAGAAACAGCTTTTACAAAAGTGGTCGAAAAAGCGAAGAAATCTGAACCCAAAGTAGAAGATTACCGTCTACCGGATCACTTACAAGAAAAGGGCAGAATGTCACGCATGAAGATAGATGCAATGGCTATAATGGCTGCGTCAAAGCCTAGAGGACTGGATATGAAAAAGAAAATAAGTGTGAAGGTAAGATAGATGCAATGGCAATAATGGCTGCATCAAAGCCTAGGGGACTGGATATGAAGAAGAAAATAAGCGTCAAGGTAAGATAGACGCAATGGCCATAATGGCTGCGTCAAAGCCTAGAGGACTGGATATGAAGAAGAAAATAAGTATGAAGGTAAGATAGACGCAATGGCAATAATGGCTGCATCAAAGCCTAGGGGACTGGATATGAAGAAGAAAATAAGCGTCAAGGTAAGATAGACGCAATGGCCATAATGGCTGCATCAAAGCCTAGAGGACTGGATATGAAGAAGAAAATAAGTGTCAAGGTAAGATAGACGCAATGGCTATAATGGCTGCATCAAAGCCTAGAGGACTGGATATGAAGAAGAAAATAAGTGTCAAGGTAAGATAGATGCAATGGCTATAATGGCTGCATCAAAGCCTAGAGGACTGGATATGAAGAAGAAAATAAGTGTGAAGGTAAGATAGACGCAATGGCTATAATGGCTGCATCAAAGCCTAGGGGACTGGATATGAAGAAGAAAATAAGTGTCAAGGTAAGATAGACGCAATGGCTATAATGGCTGCGTCAAAGCCTAGAGGACTGGATATGAAGAAGAAAATAAGTGTCAAGGTAAGATAGACGCAATGGCCATAATGGCTGCATCAAAGCCTAGAGGACTGGATATGAAGAAGAAAATAAGTGTCAAGGTAAGATAGACACAATGGCTATAATGGCTGCATCAAAGCCTAGAGGACTGGATATGAAGAAGAAAATAAGTGTCAAGGTAAGATAGACGCAATGGCTATAATGGCTGCATCAAAGCCTAGAGGACTGGATATGAAGAAGAAAATAAGTGTCAAGGTAAGATAGACGCAATGGCTATAATGGCTGCATCAAAGCCTAGAGGACTGGATATGAAGAAGAAAATAAGTGTGAAGGTAAGATAGACGCAATGGCCATAATGGCTGCATCTAAGCCTAGGGGACTGGATATGAAGAAGAAAATAAGTGTCAAGGTAAGATAGACGCAATGGCAATAATGGCTGCATCAAAGCCTAGAGGACTGGATATGAAGAAGAAAATAAGTGTCAAGGTAAGATAGATGCAATGGCTATAATGGCTGCGTCAAAGCCTAGGGACAGGATATGAAGAAGAAAATAAGTGTGAAGGTAAGATAGACGCAATGGCAATAATGGCTGCATCAAAGCCTAGAGGACTGGATATGAAGAAGAAAATAAGCGTCAAGGTAAGATAGACGCAATGGCAATAATGGCTGCATCAAAGCCTAGAGGACTGGATATGAAGAAGAAAATAAGTGTCAAGGTAAGATAGACGCAATGGCTATAATGGCTGCATCAAAGCCTAGAGGACTGGATATGAAGAAGAAAATAAGTGTCAAGGTAAGATAGACGCAATGGCTATAATGGCTGCATCTAAGCCTAGAGGACTGGATATGAAGAAGAAAATAAGTGTCAAGGTAAGATAGACGCAATGGCTATAATGGCTGCATCAAAGCCTAGAGGACTGGATATGAAGAAGAAAATAAGTGTGAAGGTAAGATGGACGCAATGGCAATAATGGCTGCATCTAAGCCTAGAGGACTGGATATGAAGAAGAAAATAAGTGTCAAGGTAAGATAGATGCAATGGCTATAATGGCTGCATCAAAGCCTAGGGGACTGGATATGAAGAAGAAAATAAGTGTCAAGGTAAGATAGACGCAATGGCTATAATGGCTGCATCTAAGTCTAGAGGACTGGATATGAAGAAGAAAAAAGGTGTCAAGGTAAGATAGATGCAATGGCTATAATGGCTGCATCAAAGCCTAGGGGACTGGATATGAAGAAGAAAATAAGTGTCAAGGTAAGATAGACGCAATGGCAATAATGGCTGCATCAAAGCCTAGGGGACTGGATATGAAGAAGAAAATAAGTGTGAAGGTAAGATAGACGCAATGGCTATAATGGCTGCATCAAAGCCTAGAGGACTGGATATGAAGAAGAAAATAAGTGTCAAGGTAAGATAGACGCAATGGCTATAATGGCTGCATCAAAGCCTAGGGGACTGGATATGAAGAAGAAAATAAGTGTCAAGGTAAGATAGAGCATAATGGCTATAATGGCTGCATCAAAGCCTAGGGGACTGGATATGAAGAAGAAAATAAGTGTGAAGGTAAGATAGACGCAATGGCTATAATGGCTGCATCTAAGCCTAGGGGACTGGATATGAAGAAGAAAATAAGTGCAAGGTAAGATAGACGCAATGGCTATAATGGCTGTATCTAAGCCTAGGGGACTGGATATGAAGAAGAAAATAAGTGTAAAGGTAAGATAGACGCAATGGCTATAATGGCTGCATCTAAGCCTAGGGGACTGGATATGAAGAAGAAAATAAGTGTAAAGGTAAGATAGACGCAATGGCTATAATGGCTGCGTCAAAGCCTAGAGGACTGGATATGAAGAAGAAAAAAGGTGTAAAGGTAAGATAGATGCAATGGCTATAATGGCTGCATCAAAGCCTAGAGGACTGGATATGAAGAAGAAAATAAGTGTGAAGGTAAGATAGAGGCAATGGCTATAATGGCTGCATCAAAGCCTAGAGGACTGGATATGAAGAAGAAAATAAGTGTCAAGGTAAGATAGACGCAATGGCTATAATGGCTGCATCAAAGCCTAGAGGACTGGATATGAAGAAGAAAATAAGTGTCAAGGTAAGATAGATGCAATGGCTATAATGGCTGCGTCAAAGCCTAGGGGACTGGATATGAAGAAGAAAATAAGTGTCAAGGTAAGATAGATGCAATGGCTATAATGGCTGCGTCAAAGCCTAGAGGACTGGATATGAAGAAGAAAATAAGTGTAAAGGTAAGATAGATGCAATGGCTATAATGGCTGCATCAAAGCCTAGAGGACTGGATATGAAGAAGAAAATAAGTGTCAAGGTAAGATAGACGCAATGGCTATAATGGCTGCGTCAAAGCCTAGAGGACTGGATATGAAGAAGAAAATAAGTGTAAAGGTAAGATAGATGCAATGGCTATAATGGCTGCGTCAAAGCCTAGAGGACTGGATATGAAGAAGAAAATAAGTGTCAAGGTAAGATAGACGCAATGGCTATAATGGCTGCGTCAAAGCCTAGAGGACTGGATATGAAGAAGAAAATAAGTGTCAAGGTAAGATAGACGCAATGGCTATAATGGCTGCGTCAAAGCCTAGAGGACTGGATATGAAAAAGAAAATAAGTGTCAAGGTAAGATAGCGCAATGGCTATAATGGCTGCGTCAAAGCCTAGAGGACTGGATATGAAGAAGAAAATAAGTGTCAAGGTAAGATAGACGCAATGGCTATAATGGCTGCATCTAAGCCTAGGGGACTGGATATGAAGAAGAAAATAAGTGTCAAGGTAAGATAGACGCAATGGCTATAATGGCTGCATCAAAGCCTAGGGGACTGGATATGAAGAAGAAAATAAGTGTCAAGGTAAGATAGAGCGTTAATGGCTATAATGGCTGCATCAAAGCCTAGAGGACTGGATATGAAGAAGAAAATAAGTGTCAAGGTAAGATAGACGCAATGGCTATAATGGCTGCATCAAAGCCTAGAGGACTGGATATGAAGAAGAAAATAAGTGTCAAGGTAAGATAGACGCAATGGCAATAATGGCTGCATCTAAGCCTAGGGGACTGGATATGAAGAAGAAAATAAGTGTAAAGGTAAGATAGACGCAATGGCTATAATGGCTGCATCTAAGCCTAGAGGACTGGATATGAAGAAGAAAATAAGTGTAAAGGTAAGATAGATGCAATGGCTATAATGGCTGCATCAAAGCCTAGGGGACTGGATATGAAGAAGAAAATAAGTGTCAAGGTAAGATAGACGCAATGGCTATAATGGCTGCATCAAAGCCTAGAGGACTGGATATGAAGAAGAAAATAAGTGTGAAGGTAAGATAGACGCAATGGCAATAATGGCTGCGTCAAAGCCTAGAGGACTGGATATGAAGAAGAAAATAAGTGTGAAGGTAAGATAGACGCAATGGCTATAATGGCTGCATCAAAGCCTAGAGGACTGGATATGAAGAAGAAAATAAGTGTCAAGGTAAGATAGACGCAATGGCAATAATGGCTGCATCAAAGCCTAGGGGACTGGATATGAAGAAGAAAATAAGTGTCAAGGTAAGATAGACGCAATGGCAATAATGGCTGCATCAAAGCCTAGGGGACTGGATATGAAGAAGAAAATAAGTGTAAAGGTAAGATAGACGCAATGGCAATAATGGCTGCATCAAAGCCTAGAGGACTGGATATGAAGAAGAAAATAAGTGTCAAGGTAAGATAGACGCAATGGCTATAATGGCTGCATCTAAGCCTAGAGGACTGGATATGAAGAAGAAAATAAGTGTCAAGGTAAGATAGATGCAATGGCTATAATGGCTGCATCTAAGCCTAGAGGACTGGATATGAAGAAGAAAATAAGTGTCAAGGTAAGATAGACGCAATGGCTATAATGGCTGCATCAAAGCCTAGAGGACTGGATATGAAGAAGAAAATAAGTGTAAAGGTAAGATAGACGCAATGGCTATAATGGCTGCATCTAAGCCTAGAGGACTGGATATGAAGAAGAAAATAAGTGTGAAGGTAAGATAGACGCAATGGCTATAATGGCTGCGTCAAAGCCTAGAGGACTGGACATGAAGAAGAAAATAAGTGTCAAGGTAAGATAGACGCAATGGCTATAATGGCTGCGTCAAAGCCTAGAGGACTGGATATGAAGAAGAAAATAAGTGTCAAGGTAAGATAGACGCAATGGCTATAATGGCTGCATCAAAGCCTAGAGGACTGGATATGAAGAAGAAAATAAGTGTCAAGGTAAGATAGACGCAATGGCTATAATGGCTGCATCTAAGCCTAGAGGACTGGATATGAAGAAGAAAATAAGTGTCAAGGTAAGATAGATGCAATGGCTATAATGGCTGCATCTAAGCCTAGAGGACTGGATATGAAGAAGAAGAAAATAAGTGTCAAGGTAAGATAGACGCAATGGCTATAATGGCTGCATCAAAGCCTAGATGACTGGATATGAAGAAGAAAATAAGTGTGAAGGTAAGATAGACGCAATGGCAATAATGGCTGCATCAAAGCCTAGGGGACTGGATATGAAGAAGAAAATAAGTGTGAAGGTAAGATAGACGCAATGGCTATAATGGCTGCATCAAAGCCTAGAGGACTGGATATGAAGAAGAAAATAAGTGTCAAGGTAAGATAGAGCGCTTAATGGCTATAATGGCTGCATCTAAGCCTAGAGGACTGGATATGAAGAAGAAAATAAGTGTGAAGGTAAGATAGACGCAATGGCAATAATGGCTGCATCAAAGCCTAGAGGACTGGATATGAAGAAGAAAATAAGTGTGAAGGTAAGATAGACGCAATGGCTATAATGGCTGCATCAAAGCCTAGAGGACTGGATATGAAGAAGAAAATAAGTGTGAAGGTAAGATAGATGCAATGGCTATAATGGCTGCATCTAAGCCTAGAGGACTGGATATGAAGAAGAAAATAAGTGTAAAGGTAAGATAGACGCAATGGCTATAATGGCTGCATCAAAGCCTAGAGGACTGGATATGAAGAAGAAAATAAGTGTCAAGGTAAGATAGATGCTAATGGCTATAATGGCTGCATCAAAGCCTAGAGGACTGGATATGAAGAAGAAAATAAGTGTGAAGGTAAGATAGACGCAATGGCAATAATGGCTGCATCAAAGCCTAGAGGACTGGATATGAAGAAGAAAATAAGTATGAAGGTAAGATAGACGCAATGGCTATAATGGCTGCATCAAAGCCTAGGGGACTGGATATGAAGAAGAAAATAAGTGTGAAGGTAAGATAGACGCAATGGCTATAATGGCTGCATCAAAGCCTAGAGGACTGGATATGAAGAAGAAAATAAGTGTAAAGGTAAGATAGATGCAATGGCTATAATGGCTGCATCAAAGCCTAGAGGACTGGATATGAAGAAGAAAATAAGTGTCAAGGTAAGATAGACGCAATGGCAATAATGGCTGCATCAAAGCCTAGGGGACTGGATATGAAGAAGAAAATAAGTGTAAAGGTAAGATAGATGCAATGGCTATAATGGCTGCATCAAAGCCTAGAGGACTGGATATGAAGAAGAGAATAAGTGTCAAGGTAAGATAGACGCAATGGCAATAATGGCTGCATCAAAGCCTAGAGGACTGGATATGAAGAAGAAAATAAGTGTAAAGGTAAGATAGATGCAATGGCTATAATGGCTGCATCAAAGCCTAGAGGACTGGATATGAAGAAGAAAATAAGTGTCAAGGTAAGATAGACGCAATGGCTATAATGGCTGCATCTAAGCCTAGAGGACTGGATATGAAGAAGAAAATAAGTGTAAAGGTAAGATAGACGCAATGGCAATAATGGCTGCATCAAAGCCTAGAGGACTGGATATGAAGAAGAAAATAAGTGTCAAGGTAAGATAGACGCAATGGCTATAATGGCTGCATCAAAGCCTAGAGGACTGGATATGAAGAAGAAAATAAGTGTCAAGGTAATGGGATGAAAAAAAACACCTGTTGTATGGGTGGATGGCCCATTAGGTCACCCACCACATGTCTTGCTAAGTACTCAAGTCTAAGAAAAAAACATAGAAAAGGGGACTATTTTAACCACACAATGGCATCGACATCTTTTGAAAAAGGGGGTACTTTTTCTGAAGGTAGCACATTTTTGGGTTTTTACAACAGTCAAATCTTGATGTTAAGGGTTGGTTACTTTGCTGGTTGACTTGGAAGTAGAAAATGAACGAACGGTGACATTTGTAAAATTTCTAACTTCAAATAATGTAAACTGAGCTCAAAAAGAAACTTATAATTTTTCACAAGATCATATCTTGAAATCCTGTCCATCAAATTGAACCAAAATTACACACAGGTTTACTTTAATACTCTACTCTTAACACATGTCAGTAACCAAGCAGTTATCCAACTGACACAACAGCAAAATGCACTGACATGGAACAGCTTCCTGGACCACATTCACAGCCCAGCCCTGTTTCATGAAAAAAGTGTATGAAAAGCAGAAAGCAGCTCACCGTTTTATCATCTGTGCAAGGATCTTGTGTGTATTCTCACAGATTTTTTGTGCTGGGTGCCAAATGTTGGGCTGTGAAAGTGGAGGAACTTCCAGGAAGCTGTCCCATGACAGTTCATTTTGCTGTTGTGTCAGTTGGACAACTGCTTGGTTACTGACATGTGTTTTGAGTAGAGTATTAAAGTAATCATGTGTGTAATTTTGGTTCATTTTGATTGACACTATTTTAAGATAGTACCTTGTGATTCACAAGTTGTAAAAAATTATAAGTTTCTTTTTGAGCTCAGTTTAGTTGCTTCCAAAAGCAATTTTGTTAGACGTGTTTTCATTAAAGTGTAACTGATTAGCATTTTATCTGTCATGTAGAGTACAGTCCTTAAAATCATCTCTTTTCATAATTTGTAGCACCTTCAAACTACCAGATATCTAACACCAGTCAAAACGTTTTTCATGTGGTCACAATTCTTAACATTATTATTGAGACCTGTTCTCACAAAATGAGTGCTAAATAGCTAGGGAAGAAAAGGAGATATGGTCTGTTAACATTGGCATTTGAACACCAAGTGAGAGCAATCCTGGCAAGTTGCATATAATTTTAATGTTTCATAATTCTAAAGATCCAGAGATCATGAATCTGGCTATTACTAAAAAAAATAAACAAATTTAACTTTCCTCTTATTTTGTGGGACCAGGTTTCATTTGTTGTTTTGTGTCTTGCTAAGATATAGCATTTTATTGGGAGCCTTCCAGTTTATGCCCAGTTACCATACGTTGGCGAAGTTACGTAATGATCGGATTAACTACCATAGCAATAGGTCAAAACAATTTTTGAATATAGAGCGCTGCACTGATACGTTCACGCGGTACCTCTGCATTGAACCATATCATGCTGATCACTGCACCTGTAAGATTAGTATCTTTGAAAAGACCAGTATTGTATTCAATCTATGATTGCAGACATACACAGGGGATTAGTTCAACCTGCCTGTAGTGCAGAGCGATATGTTCAAAATTGTTTTGACCTATTGCTATGGTAGTTAATCCGATTACCGTAATTACGTAACTTCGCCAGCGTATTATCACTCATCCCACTCAATATCACTCATTCATATGATCCACAACTTGCAAGTTACCCCCTAACACCAAAATTAATTAAAAAATATTATATGTAAAAATGTAAAAAGAAATGGTAGCCTTGTTTGTTTTGCACACATGGTCCAATGTATAGCATCACACATCATTACGTTCAATCACATGGTTCATTATGTAAAAAAGAGGCCATTTTAAAAGTTGCATCATGAGTCAATATGATGCAACTATTAAAACAGCCTCTTTTTTACATAATGAACCATTGTGACTGAACCTAATGATGTGTGATGCTCTTTTTGGTGTAAAACAAATAAGTCTACACATTTCTTTTTACGTTCATTAAATATTTTTCAAATTATTTCATAAAGCGTTAGGGGTTAACTTATAAGGTGTGGATCGTATATTTATCATTGCACTCCATATCACTCATCTGTTTATCATTTCACAGCCTGCTAAAGTTATCTCCATTGAAGACCAAAAACAGGTAGGTCCTCACCAAATTGGAAGGGTTGCCAAAAAATTTCAGCCCTAAATGGTGATCCAAATAATCAAAAGTCACCCAATTTTTTCTCTTAACTATTATATTGGTTTCTATGGGACAGAACACTATGGGAAGTTGTGGGAGCTAATGTTGAAAAATCACCCAATTTTTTCTTAACCATTGGTTTCTATGGGACAGGAAATTGTTGTGGGAAAATCTTCAAAAGCTATTTCAGTTGAAATCCATACACCCCCTATGGAAGACATGTAATTAGTCTTCCACACAGGGAGAGTGAATTTCAAATGGGGTTACCTGAATGGGTAACTCCATTTGAAATCTACACCCCCTGTGTGGGAGATTAAGGTCATGTCTTACATAGGGGGTGTATGGATTTCAACTGAAATAGCCCATGCCGTATTAGTTTTTAAATCCACTCTAAGTGCAGTTTTGATATTTGTGTCTGTTCTTAATTGTTATCGATGCTGTGGTTGTGCTTGTTGTTGCTGATGTTGCCAGTGGTGGTACCAGTATTTTTTTTGGCGGGGGGTAAATAGGAAGACAAAGGTTCCAGAATTTGGAGTCCTCACTAATAAAAGTACCAAAGATATTGTCTTTTTCAGATTGCTTTCATGTTTGCAGTCTGTTCTTTCATTAGTATATTTTATATGCTTGTTCCAAAAGTGAGTGTTTGATATCTTATTATAGCAGTTTAAGATCAATTTTAAATTTGTGGATAAAATCAACAACAATAGGCCAGGGAAGACATCTGGGCACTACACTTGCTAAAAGTTTGGATGGCCTAGCTAGCAATGTGTTGCATTGATGAAGCACAATTCCTGCGCACTGAATGCAGTCCTTATTTACCCTAATACGCCCAAGTTATTTACAATGTGCAGCTGGTTTTCACCGGTATGCAACTGTGATTTCATTCGAGTCTGGCAGTTATGATGTTGTCGCTCCCTTACCTAATAAATTGTTCAAAACTATCTCACTTAACAGAAATCAGCTGGAGAGCAAGCAGACCCAAACTCAGCTAAAGTGAAACAAACCAAAAATTCTCCCATCAAGAAGAAAGGGCTGAAAGGGCCCAGAGCAAGAGTAGGGGAGAGAGCTGCGTCTGCTGCTAAAGACAAGGCTGACAGGGAGGCTGCTGCAGCTGCAAGCCAGGAGAAAGAAGTCAAAGAAACAAAGGTAAGAAAGGATTGAAAGGGCACAGAGCAAGAGTAGGGGAGAGGGCTGCATCTGCTGCTAAAGACAAGGCGGACAGGGAGGCTGCTGCTGCAAGCCAGGAGAAAGAAGTCAAAGAAACAAAGGTAAGAAAGGGCTGAAAGGGCCCAGAGCAAGAGTAGGAGAGAGAGCTGCGTCTGCTGCTAAAGACAAGGCGGACAGGGAGGCTGCTGCAGCTGCAAGCCAGGAGAAAGAAGTCAAAGAAACAAAGGTAAGAAAGGGCTGAAAGGGCCCAGAGCAAGAGTAGGGGAGAGAGCTGCATCTGCTAAAGACAAAGCTGACAGGGAGGCTGCTGCAGCTGCAAGCCAGGAGAAAGAAGTCAAAGAAACAAAGGTAAGAAAGGGCTGAAAGGGCCCAGAGCAAGAGTAGGGGAGAGGGCTGCATCTGCTGCTTAAGACAAGGCTGACAGGGAGGCTGCTGCAGCTGCAAGCCAGGAGAAAGAAGTCAAAGAAACAAAGGTAAGAAAGGATTGAAAGGGCCCAGAGCAAGAGTAGGGGAGAGAGCTGCATCTGCTGCTTAAGACAAGGCTGACAGGGAGGCTGCTGCTGCAAGCCAGGAGAAAGAAGTCAAAGAAACAAAGGTAAGAAAGGGCTGAAAGGGCCCAGAGCAAGAGTAGGGGAGAGGGCTGCATCTGCTGCTAAAGACAAGGCTGACAGGGAGGCTGCTGCAGCTGCAAGCCAGGAGAAAGAAGTCAAAGAAACAAAGGTAAGAAAGGGCTGAAAGGGCCCAGAGCAAGAGTAGGGGAGAGAGCTGCATCTGCTGCTAAAGACAAGGCTGACAGGGAGGCTGCTGCAGCTGCAAGCCAGGAGAAAGAAGTCAAAGAAACAAAGGTAAGAAAGGGCTGAAAGGGCCCAGAGCAAGAGTAGGGGAGAGAGCTGCATCTGCTGCTAAAGACAAGGCTGACAGGGAGGCTGCTGCTGCTGCAAGCCAGGAGACAGAAGTCAAAGAAACAAAGGTAAGAAAGGGCTGAAAGGACCCAGAGCAAGAGTAGGGGAGAGGGCTGCATCTGCTGCTAAAGACAAGGCTGACAGGGAGGCTGCTGCTGCTGCAAGCCAGGAGAAAGAAGTCAAAGAAACAAAGGTAAGAAAGGGCTGAAAGGACCCAGAGCAAGAGTAGGGGAGAGGGCTGCGTCTGCTGCTAAAGACAAGGCTGACAGGGAGGCTGCTGCAGCTGCAAGCCAGGAGAAAGAAGTCAAAGAAACAAAGGTAAGAAAGGATTGAAAGGGCCCAGAGCAAGAGTAGGGGAGAGAGCTGCATCTGCTGCTTAAGACAAGGCTGACAGGGAGGCTGCTGCTGCTGCAAGCCAGGAGAAAGAAGTCAAAGAAACAAAGGTAAGAAAGGATTGAAAGGGCCCAGAGCAAGAGTAGGGAGAGAGCTGCATCTGCTGCTTAAGACAAGGCTGACAGGGAGGCTGCTGCTGCAAGCCAGGAGAAAGAAGTCAAAGAAACAAAGGTAAGAAAGGATTGAAAGGGCCCAGAGCAAGAGTAGGGAGAGAGCTGCATCTGCTGCTTAAGACAAGGCTGACAGGGAGGCTGCTGCTGCTGCAAGCCAGGAGAAAGAAGTCAAAGAAACAAAGGTAAGAAAGGATTGAAAGGGCCCAGAGCAAGAGTAGGGGAGAGAGCTGCATCTGCTGCTTAAGACAAGGCTGACAGGGAGGCTGCTGCAGCTGCAAGCCAGGAGAAAGAAGTCAAAGAAACAAAGGTAAGAAAGGATTGAAAGGGCCCAGAGCAAGAGTAGGGGAGAGAGCTGCATCTGCTGCTAAAGACAAGGCTGACAGGGAAGCTGCTGCTGCAAGCCAGGAGAAAGAAGTCAAAGAAACAAAGGTAAGAAAGGGCTGAAAGGGCCCAGAGCAAGAGTAGGGGAGAGAGCTGCATCTGCTGCTTAAGACAAGGCTGACAGGGAGGCTGCTGCTGCTGCAAGCCAGGAGACAGAAGTCAAAGAAACAAAGGTAAGAAAGGATTGAAAGGGCCCAGAGCAAGAGTAGGGGAGAGAGCTGCATCTGCTGCTAAAGACAAGGCTGACAGGGAGGCTGCTGCAGCTGCAAGCCAGGAGAAAGAAGTCAAAGAAACAAAGGTAATAAACTGTATTCCATCTAAAATACATACACCCCATGTGGAAGACATGATCTTAATCCCCCACACAAGGGATGTAGATTACAAATGGAATCGCCCATTTAGAGAGGGTGCTGCTGCGATCTAAGAGAAAGTGCAAGGAGACAAAGAAACAAAGGTAATAAACTCTTTACCATATTTTGGGCTATTCCATTTAAAATCATTTCACCCCTGTGGAAGACATGATCTTAATCCCACACACAGGGGGTATAGATTTGAAATGGAATTACCATGGAGTTACCATATATTGGGCTATTCAATTTAAATCCATACACCCCCTATGGAAGACATGGTCTTAATCCCCTCACAGGGGGTGTAGA
Organism: Amphiura filiformis; assembly: GCF_039555335.1. Taxonomy (NCBI): domain Eukaryota; kingdom Metazoa; phylum Echinodermata; class Ophiuroidea; order Amphilepidida; family Amphiuridae; genus Amphiura; species Amphiura filiformis. The sequence continues at coordinate 835,206 of NC_092645.1, forward strand.
TTTGGAATGGAGCCACCCATTCTGGGAGGCTGCTTCAAGCCAGGATCCGGCTTGTCAACCATTGATATTTTAACATGTGAATGACAAAATTTTTGACGAAATTGAGCTTTCAAGTAATTATTAAACTGTAAATCAAAAGACATATTTTGAGATTTATTTGAAATGCATAATTATGTTAATAAATTCCAGAGTATTTAAGATAATTATCTGCAGATACAACTTTCTTGCATGAGAAGTTGATCTTTTTATGGATGCAAGAAAGTTGTATCTGCCACGTACGACTTTCTTACACTTGACAGGAAATCAGATATATGCAGATACGCCAATTTCTTTCTGCAATAATACAGATATGAGTGAAGTTAGGCAATTATGTTTTTGTTTATAATAATTGAATAACATTATTCGCTTTTACAATGTTTTGTAAGATTATGCTAATGTTCATTCAGATGCGATTTTCTTGCAATGACAAAAGTAGCACCAGAAGTAGGTTTATCTTATTGAAATGAATCCATTAAAAACTTAGAGAATAAAGGTATTGTTTTTAGCCCCTGGAGTGCATCTATCGTCTCATATAACACAGGCGACATCATTATTTTAAGTAAAACAATGAGGCGAAGTTGTTTTACGCCAAAAATAATGATGTCGCCTGTGTTATATGAGACGATAGATGCATGACAGCGGCTAAAAACAATACCTTTATTCTCATTCTTAAACACATCAATTCAAATAAAAATTTTAATCAAATTAAATCTACATTTTGCAAGGAATTACCTAGGGCATAAAATCGATCAGTCCAGATATTGCGATGCGCCTCCGATTGGTTCAGATAGCGAGTACGCGTATCGCGGTGATGCACACGCGCTGACCCGTGTGATATCGTGTCATATCACACGGGTAAAGCTGGGTAAGAACCAATAAGATTGCAGGGACGTTCTTAATGACAAGGTATATTTTGATATGATATGAATTTTGTTTGTTATGAACAATTCCATTTAAAAAACGAAGTTGATTTACATTTTAGTGACGTTTCACAACTACGCTAGTGATTTCATCAGACTGGCAACTCATCACATGTGACTGTTTCCTTTATGGACAACAGGAAGGGTGTGATGAGTTGTTGTTGAGTGCGTAGGCCCCCTCTTCCTTGTTTAGAGTGTCATGTCCTTTTCTGCGGATCCAAATGGCTTCTTTCAGCCACCTGGTAGTCTTATCGGCTTCACGATCAATGACTTAAGAGTCCTCCCAATCACCTTCGTTTTTAGATGGAATTGTTCATAAAAAACAAAATTCACAGTTAACATCAAAAATCCTAATGAACTTGTTCAAAGATATATTTCATTATGTCTTCAATACCACAGCCAACACAGAAACCATCTAAAACAAAATCAAAGGAACCAAAGACATCAGAACCAATCAAAAAGACTGCTTCTAAAGAGGATGTCGCCAACCAGGAGAAACCAAAACCTAAACTTAATACCACTAAACTTGATATCAAACCGCTACCAAAGCTACCTGATGTCAGGAAAGGTGTGAAACCAGGGCCAACGATTAAGGCTAATAAAGATGCATCTAAGAAGGCATCAGGACAGCGACAATCCATATTTGGTGGATTTTCAAAGTCAAAGAAGAAGACTGCAAAAGATCAGGAGGAAGAAGAAGAAGAACAGGAGGAGGATGGGGCAAAAGCAGATGAAGATGAAAACAAGGAAGTAAGTTGATAAATGAGTAAAAAAAATAATGTAAACCAGGAGGCACTTTTTACCCAAAGCAGCTCCTGGTTCACAGGGATTGCATGCAAACCAGGGGCCACTTCAAGTCTACGAGGGGTCAATCCAATTCAAACTTCTATCATTTGTTACCAAAGTGGCACTTACCAATGGTACCAGATATTTCTGCTTACTGAGAATCAAAACTTATAAATTAAGCTTGTTTATCAAATTAAGGGGACGTTTAGTTCCAAATGGGCACTGTTGAATAATGTCAAGGTGTTGAAATGATGGGTACAAGTTATGGAGGTCAACAGCCAGGAGCCACTTTTCTGCCAAAAAGTGTCTCCTGGTTCAGACTGGTTGACACATACCAGGAGCCGTTTTAGGTTCCACAGGAACTATATGGCTCCTGCCTCCCACATAATCTAGTTTGGTCCAAAGTCCAGAGACCTCAGAGACAAATTTTGATGTCTAGTCCAAGCCGAGGAGAGAATATGCAGTTTGAGGTAAGTAACACAGCATTTATAATGCATCTAATGCCAGAGGATACAAAGCGCAGAAACACAGAAAATAAAAACAAAACAAACAAAAGCAACATCATGAGAAAAGGTATGTTTTGAGAAGGGATTTGAATCCGGTGACAGTTTCCCAAGCCACCTTCAGAGGGAAATTATAATGGGAGTGCTCATCTTAATATGGGTGAAATAGGCTCTGAAGGTGAATGCACCAGTTTATGTTCTACCAATGAATAACTTCTCTCCGATACAAAACTTGTCTTTTACTATCTTAGGATTCTGCTACCATGACACCTGCTGCTGGTGATGCTACGACAGCCGACATGACCAAAGAAGAAGACCCTGAGAAGACAGATGGTGTCAATGAAGCAGGTGAAGAGATACCACCCCAAACAGATGGAGTCAAAGAGGAAACGGGAGATGATGTTGATGATGATGGAGATGAAATGGAAGTAGAGTTAAAGGGTCTATCTAGACCGGGATCAACTCAATCATCAGCACATGATATAAGCAGAGGTTTGTCTCTTTGTATTGCTATAATTGCAGCCAGATATGAAAAATAGTAGTTTGTGTGTGACGATCAACTCCCCACAGCCTGTGATTGATTAGTTGGCGCCTTCATCGTAACTGGCAAAATTTGATGCTTTTAGCAGGCAAAAATTTTTTCAAACTAAATTACCTTGTAAAATGAAAACAAGGAAAAAGAAAGAGAAATAAAAATGTTTTGCTTGACAACCTCAGAGAAGTTGTCTTACCTTCCCAGAATCCTTTGCAACATGATGCATCGCCTCAGACCATCAATTGACACTTCTATTACTTTGCGTAGGTTCCATTTATTTTTAAGTTGAGAATAGACTGGCTAAACATGGGTGGGTATTCTTAAAATAAACATAATTTGCAAGATCTGGATGTGCATTGCGGTACCTTTAATCACTATCAACCCATGTTGCATTAGACATCAAATCAGTACAGAAAATTGAAATGGAAGCAGTGCATTGTGGGAAGTGTAAGACCTGTCTACAGCTACTGATCACTTTCTTTAAAAAAAATGTTAGAAAAGTGTTTACAGACTAAGTGATTTTAAAAAGCATGGTGTGCTGTGGCTGTAGATGGTAAACTTATTGCTTTTACAGACTGCAAAAGAATAAGGTACCAGTTATATTCACCACTGTACATCCTAAACAAAGACAAACTGCGTGTTTACACCAAGCATTCTGTATTTTTACCCGGTATTACTTGGTAACCCACAATCCGATTCAGGCAACAACCAGCACGTTTCTACTGATGCTTAAAATAAGGGATCTGGTGTGTACCGGAAGTACTGAAAATATTTTCCAGACCCCCAAACTGCTTTTAAGGTCACAATGTGATACATAAAATGTACATAAAAGATCTTCAACACCCAGCAACCGTTAACTGTTGTGTTTCCACTGACAGAAATACCGGGTGTCACACCACATGGTCTACCTCATGAGGTGGATCACGTTTGCCGGGTGTCCACACCGCATCACTCTGAACCGATCTGTTTCCACTGAGCACATTAACCGGTAACACTCTAAACTAAACCACATTACCTGCCAACCGCTCCCCAGTAGAAACACACAGAAATATGTCAATATTAAAACGAGCAGCCATTACTTGTACCCTTTAGCTCTGATTTCAGACCTCATTTGTTGAAATTTGTTGATAATGAAAGAAACAGTGATCGAAAACCCAAGGAAGGAACAAAATCAAAAGTTGCACTTTAATATTCTAATCAATGGAAAGCATGGCACTAATTCTCTTGTTCGAGAATGCTTTGTGTACAAATCAATAGGGCATCCAATTGAGCAATCCGTGATTTTTAAATTTGTATCTTCCTTGGGATTTTGGATCATCACATCTTTATTTCTTGCCCGATTTCAACGATTGATAAATCCAGAGCTAAATGATGCAACTATTGGCTAATGGTTCTGATTATGATATTAAAAACTGTCTTTGTTTAGGATATACAGGGCTGAAAATGACTGGTACCTTAATTCTTTGGAGCGATTGCCGAATAGGGTGCAACTCTACTAGTCTTATTACAAGACTGCCTTACCCCAACCCTAAACCCTAACCCTAAACTCCGTAAACGAGGACTGGACTCAATTCTAGCAAGTTGCACCCTATTCGGTAATTGTACCAATTCTTTTACTGTCTGAATTTCATTGCATGGAAGATGTTTCTTATTCAACAAAGATTTCAAACAGTATGGCTTGCTGTGTCTTATACCACGTTGGGCTATTCCAGTTGAAATCCATACACTCCTGTGGAAGGCATGACCTTAATCTCCTGCACAGGGGGTGTGGATTTCAAATAGAGTCACCCATTTAGGTAACTCAAGTTGAAATTCACATTCCTGTGGAAGATTAAGGTCAAGTCTTCCATAGGGGGTGTATGGATTTCAACTGGAATAGCCCAATGCACTAATTGCATGCTTGCATGGCTGTGTTTATTGTAGGTGGATCATCCTCCATAGCTAAGACTATTTCTAGAGCTGCTATTATAGAGAAATATGGGTCACATAGGGCCCAATCAGCTTCTATATATGACGACTCTGTTGTTGACGATGAGATGAACGATGATGACGTGAGGATCCCAAGTGCCGTGTCTCATCACACAGAACGAGATATGCTTCTAGAAAGCCAACGATCATCCAGTCGTGGAATGAGGGCGCAATCTGCGCTGTCTACGTTGTCGGGGAGTAGTTATAGAACTCCATACTTAGGTGGGGACATAGATCAAGATTATTATCCACTGGAGGAAATAGATCTTGGCCTGTACGAACAACCAAACTTTGAGGTCATGCTGAGTAGAAATGGTAGAGTAGAACATATAGGGAGTGCGACATCAAGAACAGATTCACCGTTTATGAGATCGGTGTCGCAGGCGACGGGCCGTGTGATGTCATCGCGAGCGGGAAATAGGAGTGTACTAGGAAGCGTGCTGGGTGATGTTGAAGCGGAGTTATTACAAGGGAGGATGAGCGGGTTGGAGGGAGAGATGATTGCTAGTGAGGTTGGGTTGCCGGTTTCACCAGAGTGGTTTGGCAGACTTGCCAGACCTAACACTGCTGAAGGTAGGAAATCCTCAAAATTAAATTACTTCCGATTCCAGAATAATAGCGAACTGATTTTTTAAAAATTATTATGTATAAATAAATGATAAAATATTATCTTGTTTTGCCAGATGGAACAAAGCTCAATCCTTTAGTTTGATCTACTTGGAAATAAAACTTACAATTCCATATTGAAAAAAAACCCAGATCTTAATCATGGTATTTTAGGGTCTTTGTGGGAATGCTGGAGCAATCTAATACGGATTTTCATCTAATTTCATTCTATGCAAATGTGCTTATTTTCTGTCATCATCAATTATTGAAATAAAAGCAAAGAGTGAATTAAAGTTTTTGTCAGAGAAGAACGGCATTTGTTTACATTTTGAGGGCTTGCAGAGCGTAAACACTGAAGTGGGGTTCTGATTGGCTGAATCAATTGTCTGACAATCATAGCAACAGACCGATAATGTGATTGGCCGATTGTGCATCAAATCGTTGGTCTGCGAAGATCGGCGCCCTTGAAGTGAACACAGAGCTCGGCGTATATGTCGCTCATTAACTGGGCGCTCGCGTCAATCTGAGCAAGGCAGTGCCGTTCTTCTCTGAAACCCAGTGTAGAGGGTCATTTTAGACAATATGCATAATTTTAAATGCTTAGATGTGTGCAAAGTCTGCAAATGCAGTGACGGTTATTGTAAGAAAATATGCAAAATACAGGTGTTTTTGCCACTTATTTCCCAAACATTATGGAATATAGAATCTTAACCTTTAGTCCCAGTTGGGTTGAACTAAAGGATTAGGATTGAACATGTTTAAAGTGTGTTTTAAACATATTCAAGGGCCACAAGTACACTGGAGGTTTTTCCAGTCCTGCCTGACAGTGTCATATTTCATCTGTCAAAACAAGATAATATTTTTGAATCCCAAAATTTATTTACTAATTTCTGGAATCTGGAGTAGATCAAATTATCATGAGTATAAAAGATGTTTTTGTTGTTGTTAGGATCAGCGTGTATTTTGATGATTTGCCACTTTTTTTTGTTGCTATGATTCCAGTTGAAATCCATACACCCACTATTGAAGACATGACCTTAATCCCCCACACAGGGAATGTGAAATTCAAATGGAGTCACCCATTCAGGTAACCTCATTTGAAATTTACATTCCCTATATGGGAGATTAAGGTCATGTCTTCAATAGGGGGTGTATGGATTTCACCTGGAATAGCCAAATGTGAAGCCCTGAATAAAGCTAATCCTTTGAGCAGCAAATAGACTGTTCAAGTTGGCCTTTATACTGGTCATTTTATTCTCAAATTGTAGAAATAATATTGCTGTGAAAGTTTTGTATATGCTTCATTCATATCCATGTATGTTATGCTATGCAACAATTTCTTTAGCTATCTAAAAAATGAAAGAATTTCATTCCAAGAACTTTGCATGACTCTGTGATCATGTAGTGTGTGAATCAAATTAAAAAGTAAAAGGTAAAATCTTAATATGAAATTTTAGCTCAACAAAGTTGTAAATGGATTTTTTTTGTATGTAGGACGAGAGAGAAGAAGCCGACCACAGACTGCTGGTGCTGAGATGCATGTTACATTCCAAGATGAGGTAAGATGACATAGTGCCCCTCATCTCTGTTCATAGGAGATGATGTATAATAATCATCTGAGTAGAACTCACAGCAAGTGTTTTTAAACACTTAAAAGGTACTTAGTATTAGCTAATATATTTTTATATTCATTTTTCTGTTAATGTATTATAATGATGTTATTTTTTCTTTTCACAGGAGTTTGATGATATAGCGATGGAAGGAATTCCAAAGTATTTGAGCTTCCCTGTGTAAGTATACATCAAATAGGATGGGGATATAGACTTAAGGGTGGTCTTAACCCTGGAATTATGGAAACTTTGGGGTCTCATAACTTCTAAATTGTTGGTCTAAAGTACATAAAACTATACATAATTATTTAGAATGGAAATGACTTAATGAATTCATCTGTGAGGTCAAATTTGCGCGAAAATCTTGTATTTTACACTATTTTTGCCCATGATTGGGGTGAGTTTTGGTGGAAAAGGGACTCCTTGCCCCTTTTCTTTTCCTTTGCCCTCCAGATTTTCTCTTTCATTTTTTTTGAAAGGGGGCACTTTTTCTTTCATTTTTTGTCTGGGGCTCGCTGCCCCCCTCCCCCGGGAAAAAACATACAGGAAGACCAAACACTGTGTCAAAGGTCACTTTCTATTCTGTCTAGATACTGTTATGTAATTCTACAGGATTTTATGGGTAGACAACTTTGTACAGTTGTATCACGCCCATCTTGTATTCTTGAACCTACAGGCTTGAGTACATGCACAGGTATCAGAACCGGGGATGGACCCCCTTCTCTTTTCGAATAGCTCAGACACTTTAACATGCACAGGGGTGACATCGTCCTGTACACGGGACCAACTGCTTTATGTGACTTTCTGAACCACAGACATCACACATACACTGCCTATACACGCATATGCTAAACAATGTATGGGGGTGAGAAGAAATTCTACAATTACATTATGTGGTGTAACTGAATGCAATTGCAGGATTTCAGACCTTTAGAAACATTTTGGGAGAGGGAGTGACTTTTCACCTAAGGCAAGCCTAAGACTCAAACCCTCGCCAATCGTATTCTCCCGGCCGGCAGCGCAATGCCATAACCGCTCGGCCATCTCGCTCTCATGTCAGCACCCATGCATGTCACATGCTAGCTGTTGTTCACTGTATCCTTTGTGTTTTCAATAATAGGACTCCAGCTGATCTGTCGCGATGCTATAAGAATGATGGATTACAATTAGAAGGCAATTGGCAGGAAAGAATGCTGGAGAGGTAGGAAACTATCTTGATTGGTTAACATCCCAGACCGCAGTTGGTCATAAGCAAGATTAGACCTACCAATTGCATTGTGTACCCACCACTGATCTTTTAATTGGTAGAATTCAGTCTAAACTATTATTAACATCATTCTAATTGTTTCTTTTTATGAATAAGATATTAAGGTATATATTTCAGCCAAAAAACAAAAATAAAGTTCTTAATTAACTGTTTATTTAGCACTTAATTTCTTAACGAGGCACTCATATTGGCCTGTAATGCGTAACAACCGAGCTCATGTAGCCTCACTTATTTTTAATTTTCTAAGAGAATTTGAAGATAATTCCTAACAAATAGGGTATCATGTAAAAGCTAAGATTCTCAGCAATATACCTGAGGCAAAGATTAAGTTGTGTAAGGATCTATTTTTGTGTGAATGAAGTTTTTGATATTGAGTAATGTTATGTAATGGTTTCCTAAGAAAGTGAATGAAAGTTTGTAAAACTCACCCCTGGATGTGAAAAGTGTAAAAAATTCTGCCAAAACTCTATCGTATGAAATGAACAAATGATATAGTTCAAAATAAACATCTTTAGGATGACAAAAAATGCACCAGGAGCTCAGAGGAGATGATTTCCATGATCATTCCACTTTTTAAGATTGACTTTAACAGTGATTACAAGCTTGGGTTCTGCTTAAATTAACCCCTGTAGTAGCAGTATTTTTCTAATGTTGTTCTTCAAACTTTTACATACTAATGAACATGTGATTGGTAGTAAGTACTGAAAAAACAAAGTAGATAGCTCTTTCCAATAATTTTTGACACCATTTTTACAAACATCAGTCCATTTTTAAAGATGCTTGTTCAGAGATATTTAACAATGGACCAATAGACAAAGCATGTAAGATTTCTATAGTCAACATGGTTAACATGTAGTATTGTAGGCCTACATTATATTTCTTAGGTTAAATGCTGTCATTATGATTTTTTTAAATGACATTTAAACTTCAATTATCAATTCTAGGGTTTCATGTTAGCAAAAACATAGATTTCTTCATATAGATATAGGTGGAAAAGCTGAAATTGCAGTGTGCATCTTAGTGTATCTGCATACAAGGTCACGCTTGCACAATCACAATAGGCATATACAAAAGAATTTGACCATTTCTTTTGTGCTTACCTACACACAAGCAGTGTGTGCTATTTCTTCTTACTTCTGGTTGTTACACATTTGGTAGGTCTGATCTTGCTTATGTTGAGTTAGTTTTTCAGTTCATCAGTAGACAATTCTCTTGTTCAGACTAACCAGTGTGTACATGTGTTGTCTGTCTTGATTGTAAGTGCCTGTAGATTCTCCCTTAAAAATTCTCCTATGTATGCTATTTGTGGACCAGGTTGGTGAGCTCCCATAAATGGTCCATGCCGTGTGCAAACACTTGGCTGTCTGGCTAGTAGCCAGATTGCAGCATGTTGGTCTTATACCCAGTTTACATATCTGCATTAATGCTCTGCACACATGTGTCAACTGCACACAATTAGTTCCAAATTTTCTTTAAAAATTAAATAATTCAGATTTGCACATTTTAATGGCCATATTTTGAATTACCATGAAAAATGCATTAAAATGAGTACAAACAGGCTCAGTATTGTTTCAGCGGTTCTTGATATAGCTATTGATATTTTGGACTTATGTCCAACAAGCAAAACATTAAGTGGGCTATTCCAGTTTAAATCCATACACCCCATATGAAAGACATAACCTTAATCTCCCACACAGGGAGTGTTAATTTCAAATGTAATTTACACTCCTACATCTTGTCTTGGGCTATTCTAGTTGAAATACATACACCCCCTATGGAAGACATGACCTTAATCTTCCACACAGGGGGTTTAGATTTCAAATAGAGTCATTCATTCAGGTAACCCCATTTGAAATTCACACTCCCTGTGTGGGAGATTTAAGTCATATCATCCATAGGGGTGTATGGATTTCAACTGGAATAGCCCATTTTGGAGCAGACGACACTGAATTTTACTGTTCCTTACCTGCTAGGAATCGTCTTATGAAAATACAGAAGCAACAGATTGCACAGTGTTGTCTGCTCCAAAATGGGCTATTCCAGTTGAAATCCATACACCCTCCTATGGAAGACATGACTGTAATCTCTGTTCCTTACCCATTCTGGAGCAGACGACACTGAATTTTACTGTTCCTTACCCACTAGGAATCGCCTTATGAAGATCCAGAAGCAGCAGATTGCACAGTGTTGTCTGCTCCAAAATGGGCTATTCCAGTTGAAATCCATACACCCTCCTATGGAAGACATGACTGTAATCTCTGTTCCTTACCCATTCTGGAGCAGACGACACTGAATTTTACTGTTCCTTACCCACTAGGAATCGCCTTATGAAGATCCAGAAGCAGCAGATTGCACAGTGTTGTCTGCTCCAAAATGGGCTATTCCAGTTGAAATCCATACACCCTCCTATGGAAGACATGACTGTAATCTCTGTTCCTTACCCATTCTGGAGCAGACGACACTGAATTTTACTGTTCCTTACCCACTAGGAATCGCCTTATGAAGATCCAGAAGCAGCAGAGAGCACAGAGTGCTGCAAAGAGAAGACATCTACTTGAGTTACGTCAGAGGCAGAGACGCAAATCTATGGTTGGACATCACCAATGCACTGATGACTTGTTGTATGCAAAGGACAGGGTATCATCACCAGGTTAGCATACTGTCCTGTTTTGGGCATATTTGTCCCGTTTGTACATATTTGTTTGCTAAAAAACAGATTGTGAGATGCATGTAAATTAAACAAAAACAATTTTGATAATTAAAAAAAAAAGATTTTCAGGATGTCATCAAAGTTAAGACAATATTAACCCTAACACACACAGATACCATAAAAGACCATGATGAAAACCACTGGGCATGCGTGAATGCCTGGGTCTGCGATGATGCAATCACCCTAAATGCTATATGCTCACGGAATCGCTGCCTTGGGCAGCATAACCTGTGTGGCTACCGGTCGGTGATCGTGTGCTTGGCATGCGGGGGGAGGGGGTCTAAGGTTCTAATCCCAGGGGTGCCAAGTGACTTATTTCTTCATCTTCTCTCCTTTTTTGTTTCTTCTTTAACTTGTGATAGCAAAAAGCAGGGTTGAGTGTTAGGGTTAAAAGACACTTGTATAAAACATAGTTATTATAAACACATTGGGAAATACAAACAATCATTGTGCATACATGCATGTAATAATATGTATATACAACTTAAAACATCAAATCATGTGAATATGAAATCTACTTCAATTGGCTACTTTTATACATTATCTTAAACGACTGAACATTAACAGCATTTCTAATAGGTGGGTTAATATTGTTCCACAACAATGCCACTATAGCTAAACAAAAATTTAAGACAAAATGTTAGTACCATGAACAAGAGGTGGAAGAGCTAGCAAGCCAGCTGCAGCTTGCCTCGTAACACGTTTATGATTTGCAAGCACATTATTGAACTTATTATTTAAATACTGTGGAGCAAGACCATTAAGACATTTGTAAATCATGAGAGCTTTGAAATAATAATATCTAATAGCTGTGGCCAGCTTAGCTCTTAAAACATATAATCAGATGGAGTGTAGCAGTTAATGCATAAGATCACTCGTGCACACCGCTTTTGTATTACATCAAGTTTATGACAATCTTCTTTGAAATGAACAAACCATGCTAAGATATAATAATCAAAGTGAGGTTGTATCATATTTTATAAAGAATATTTAAAGTATCAACATTAAAATATGGTTTAACACAATGTAACAAAGCAAGTTTCTTTCCTGTTCTTGGCTGCCTTCTCTTTGGCCATCTTTTGTCTTTTGGCACTTGTGGAGAGGGCTGGAATAATGCTTGTTTTGGAGCATGGGGTGGAGCAGGTTTACTTGTTGGGTGTGATGTACTTGCTGGCACACTTGTAGGTCTACTATCAGCCCGTGGAGAGGGCTGGAATAATGCTGGTTGTGGAGCACGGGGTGGACGTGATGTACTTGCTGGGCCGTTTGTACTACCTGATACTGTTACTTGTGTAGAGTAGTGAGGGAATGATGGTTGCGGACCAACAGAATTGAAAATATCGATGTCATTATTAGCATGGTCATTTATCTCTGTTTCATCAGGGCTTGATTCCTTTGATCCATCTCTTTTGCAAAGTACACCTGTTCCCATTGTAGAATCTGTGATTGTAGAGTTTGTTGACGCATGTGATGACGCTTTTCAGCCTCCATTTCTAGCTCACTCTTGGTTGTTTTACACCTTCATATTGAGTGGCCATAAGCATTCAGGTACACAGGGATGTAAATCGTCAGGATATTTCCTGATTTCAGGAATTTTTACTTGGATCTTCAGTGTACAAAGTATAGGGAAATATACATTTTCAGGAAATGTTAAAGCAGTTTCAGGAAATTATGTCAATGCTTATTTCAAAATAACCCAATGTGTCATCACATAATGGACCATTATCACAAAGCAAGATTTATGCTTGAAACTTTAAGTGTATACTCTTGATTAAAGAGGATTGAGCTTACATATTAGAAGCTGTATTTTAATTGGTCACTGAGATTAATAGACCAAGTAATTAACCAATCAGATATGCTGTAAGAAAGGCAGTAGTTTCCATGGGGTTAAATATAGTAGTAAAAAGTATTCTTTCTTCTCTTTTAGAAGCTGTATTTTAATTGGTCACTCAGATGAATATATCACATAATGAACCAATCAGGAATGCTCTATGAAAGACAGTAGTTCCAGGGTTAATTTAGATTTTAAAAGCCTTTCATCTTCTCTTTTAGAAGCTGTATTTTAATTGGTCACTCCTGTGAATAGATTACATAATTAAGCAATTACAAATGTTGTTTCATCTCTCTACAGCTCCAGCTGCCTTGTCCCAGTCCTCCCATCAATCCAAACAGCTGCAACGTGCCCAGAGCGCCCCCGCTGGTAGAATGCAGTTTGAACGTTCGCATTCCAAGAACTCAATGAGACAAACTTCCAGTGCAACTTACAAGGAACAAAATGGTGCTGAAAAACCATACAGGTGAGTGTTTATCAGAGATATTTACACTTCCCACAATGCATTTCTTCCATTTCAGTTTTCTGTACTGATTTGCTGTCTAGTATAACATGGGTCAATAGTGGCAAAAAGTACCTCAATGAGCAAAGCACATCCAGATCTTGCAAAATATGTTTATTTCTTGACTATCGAACCATGTTTAGCCAGTCTATTCTCAACATGAAAACAAAGGGAACCTGTACAAAGTACATGTAATCTCAGTGTCATTTGATGTAGTGAGGTGATACATCATGTTGCAAAGGATTCTGGGAAGGGTAAGATATCTTATCTATTTATTTTAAAGGAATATGTTGGCCAGACAGCATTAGCACAGGGTTCCCATAGTAAGGCCAAAAAAAAATAAATTGTTTGTTTGTCCATAGAGGCTTATGAAACAGTTGGGTCGGTAGGTCAGATTTTTTTTTTTTACAGATATTGCACTTGAAACTGACAATTTGAAGACTGGTAAATAAGTCAAAACACACAGCACTTTACTGGTTTAACTCTTGAGATGGTTCTGCATGTTATACTGTTCATTTTCTTTACATTTTCTTTCTTTAAATTGATACTAACCTCTGTTTTACTAGCACATTCAACGCAAATAAAAAAAAAAAAAAAAAAAAAGACACGGTCGGGACCAGAGTACAGGGTCGGTCGGACGTGGACAAACAAACAATTTTTTTTTGGCCTAATGGAAAACCTGCAAAAAGTCATATCTTATGCATTTGTTTAATATCAAGAAAAAAAGTAATGGATTTACAAAAAATTACTAGACATTGGAAACATTTTCTCTATTCAGAAATCATATTACACAAATCACAGCTGTTAAAAATGAAAATCCAATACACTTTATACATTTTAATAATCTTCTTAATATTGCTATCCAACAGAATCCAGACCATATCTCCCAAATTCATTCCAGATTTGGTAACTACTGCGAGAAAGGATATCTTACACTTCCCATAATGCATTTCTCACATCTTAATTTCCTGTACTGATTTGCTATCTAGTGCAACATAGGTCAATAATGACGAAATGTACATCAGTGAACAGAACACATCCAGATCTTGCAAATTATGTTTATTTCTTGACTATATATCAATCTATTCTCAACATGAAAACAAAGGAAACCTGTATAAAGTAATGGGATTGTCATTTGATGAAATGAAGTGATGTATTATGTTGCAAAGGATTCTGGGAAGGGCAAGCTATCTTCTCTGCACTACTGCCATTCACCAAGACCTTTGGTCTTCATCTTGGTGTGAGGACATCCAAGGTGTGTGAGGCAAACCTTTTTTTACCTTTTTTTACCTTAACTAAAACAGTCTTAACCATGATTCTCCCTCAGATTACGGCTGAATCAGCAACAAAACAAACCAAAGATGAACCAGTCAGAGATCTTTCAAGCCTTTGAAAATGACTCATCAGTCTCTAGACCTAAACTAGTTAGAAGAACACAGACCAGTAAATCTATACCAAGTAAAACAAGGTATGTAAACTGAACCAAAGATGAACCAGTCTGAAATCTTTCTAGCCTTTGAAAATGACTCATCAGTCTCGAGACCTAAACTAGTTAGAAGAACACAGACCAGTAAATCTATACCAAGTAAAACAAGGTATGTAAACTGAATCAAAGATGAACCAGTCTGAGATCTTTCTAGCCTTTGAAAATGACTCATCAGTCTCTAGACCTAAACTAGTTAGAAGAACACAGGCTAGTAAATCTATACCAAGTAAAACAAGGTATGTAAACTGAATCAAAGATGAACCAGTCTGAGATCTTTCTAGCCTTTGAAAATGACTCATCAGTCTCTAGACCTAAACTAGTTAGAAGAACACAGACCAGTAAATCTATACCAAGTAAAACAAGGTATGTAAACTGAATCAAAGATGAACCAGTCTGAGATCTTTCAAGCCTTTGAAAATGACTCGTCAGTCTCTAGACCTAAACTAGTTAGAAGAACACAGACCAGTAAATCTATACCAAGTAAAACAAGGTATGTAAACTGAATCAAAGATGAACCAGTCTGAGATCTTTCAAGCCTTTGAAAATGACTCATCAGTCTCTAGACCTAAACTAGTTAGAAGAACACAGACCAGTAAATCTATACCAAGTAAAACAAGGTATGTAAACTGAATCAAAGATGAACCAGTCAGAGATCTTTCAAGCCTTTGAAAATGACTCATCAGTCTCTAGACCTAAACTAGTTAGAAGAACACAGGCCAGTAAATCTATACCAAGTAAAACAAGGTATGTAAACTGAATCAAAGATGAACCAGTCTGAAATCTTTCAAGCCTTTGAAAATGACTCCTCAGTCTCTAGACCTAAACTAGTTAGAAGAACACAGGCCAGTAAATCTATACCAAGTAAAACAAGGTATGTAAACTGAATCAAAGATGAACCAGTCAGAGATCTTTCAAGCCTTTGAAAATGACTCATCAGTCTCTAGACCTAAACTAGTTAGAAGGACACAGGCCAGTAAATCTATACCAAGTAAAACAAGGTATGTAAACTGAATCAAAGATGAACCAGTCTGAGATCTTTTAAGCCTTTGAAAATGACTCATCAGTCTCTAGACCTAAACTAGTTAGAAGAACACAGACCAGTAAATCTATACCAAGTAAAACAAGGTATGTAAACTGAATCAAAGATGAATCAGTCTTAGTCAGTGGCTGTGGTTTAGCTTGTAAGTGCCGAATTTCATTAGTTCCTGCATGTCGTCTATCACATGGCAGAGGATATGGTTCACGTTGTTACGGAACATGCTGTCGATGTGCGCACTAGCTGCGCGAAAGTAGGCCGTTGTAAGCATAGTGTGTAATACGCAATGCACAACTGAATTTGTAAACATGTTTCGTTCATTTTAGAATAAGGGGAGTTTTCATAACCGTAAGTTTTGTAACTTATTTTTTCCTAAATAAAACTAGTTTTAGTTATCACAATAATAATTAATGGACTAAGAATGAGGATAAACGATAGATGACAGACAGGTCCAATATTTTTATCGTAGTGGATACTCACCCCTCCTCAAAGCACGAATGAACTGCAATCCCTAGTTCAATTTATTTTAACATCAGTTGGATTAAATAAGTATGGTAATATTTAATAGGTTGAAATCCATTCACCCGCTATGGAAGACTTGACCTTAATCTTCCACAAAGGGAGCATGAATTTCAAATGGTTATACATGAATGGGGGACTCCATTTGAAATCTTTACCCCCTGTGTGGAAGATTAAGGTCATGTCTTCCATAAGGGTGTATGGATTTCAAATGGAATAGAAGCTCAGCATGCACTTTATTTGGAATATACCCAAATGTAGTAGGAATACATCCAAATGTATTAGGAATACACCCAAATGTATTAGGAATACACCCAACTTTATAAGGAATACACCCACATGTATTAGGAATATGCCCAAATGTATCAGGAATACACCCAAATGTATTAGGATTACACCCAATTGTATAAGGAATACACCCAAATGTACTAGGAATACACCCAAATGTATAAGGAATACACCCAAATGTGTAAGGAATACACCCAAATGTATTAGGAATTCACCCAAATACTGATTTTTCTTCACAGGCGATTTGTTCTTGTCACCCAGGAGCACCCACAGACACACAGACCAGTTCCATCACCCCTAGAGAGACAGTTACTGAGAGCAAGATTCCCTAAGACTAAGAAACACCTGCTGATGGAGCCAGAAGATTTGGAGTCAGTTCCAAGACGACATTCAACACCAAATGTGAGCAGGGTAGCTAGTGTAGCTGATTTTGTTATGTGATGGATTGCCTGGTGAATATGTGAGATAAGGAGGGAATTGAGGGAGGTGCTTGTTAACAGAACCTGAAGATTTGGAGTCGATTTCAAGGAGGCATACCACACCAAATGTGAGCCGGGTAGCTAGTGTAGCTGATTTTGTTATGTGATGGATTCTCTGATGGGGAGTGTGTGTGATATGAAGGAAGGGGGGAAGCAGGTTTTATTTAATAAGACAAATGAATGCTTGTTAATGAAGCCAAAAGATTTGTAGTCTATTCCAAGGAGGCATTCCACACCAAATGTGAGCAGGGTAGCTAGTGTAGCAGATTTTGTTATGTGATAGATTGTCTGATGGGGGGAGTGTGTGTGATATGAAGGAAGGGGGAAGACAAATGAATGCTTGTTAATGAAGCCAAAAGATTCAAGGAGGCATACCACACCAAATGTGAGCAGGGTAGCTAGTGTAGCTGATTTTGTTATGTGATGGATTCTCTGATGGGGAGTGTGTGTGTTATGAAGGAAGGGGAAGCAGGTTTTATTTAATAAGACAAATGAATGCTTGTTAATGAAGCCAAAAGATTTGTAGTCTATTCCAAGGAGGCATTCCACACCAAATGTGAGCAGGGTAGCTAGTGTAGCAGATTTTGTTATGTGATGGATTCTCTGATGGGGGGAGTGTGTGTGATATGAAGGAAGGGGGAAGACAATGAATGCTTGTTAATGAAGCCAAAAGATTCAAGGAGACATTCCACACCAAATGTAAACAGGGTAGCTAGTGTAACAGATTTTGTTATGTGATACTAGAGAAGATGTAAGGAAGAGGAGGGTTAACGGAATTATGTACTTGAGATAATCCCGTAGGTAATCCGATTGCACCTATTCAGAGTCCTTTATTCTCAAGTAGTTAGACATCTACTTGCAGTAGCCTTTGATGTGATATGTGAGACCGCTCACGGTCGACCGATTTGCACTCAAGAATTGGAAATATTTCGAATGTTTCTATAGAGTTTGTTGAAAAGTATGAAACGTGTGATAAACAGAGATTTTAAAACAGTTCTCTCAACAAATATTGTGACTTACTTGATATTTCATCCCACATCCATGGGATTTCATCAGAAGTGAGGTGGAGCGGTAAACACCTAGTCATGTGACCCACTGGGTAACCCGGGGTCACATGACGTGATGATCGGCTTGCAGACGCTGGGTAGCACGTGTCTCCCTTTGTCCTGGTTAAGATCGGGTTCCAAGGCGGCTATATAGTAGGCTTCCTTGATGCCTCTTTGAAGCCATCGCGAGTCTGAGTCCAAAACTTTGACATTCTCCGAACTGAATTCATGCCCTTCTGAGTTCAAAGGCGCCCCCACAGGGGAAGACGGCCTTTTGTGTTCTGTGAGTCGCTTACGCAAGGGTCTTTCGGTTTCACCCACATACTGGGAAGAACAGTTGTTACATGAGATGCCGTAGATTACACAAGAACGGTCGCATTTCTTGGGTTTGTCCTTCGGAGCTACCAGCATGCTTCTGATTGTGTTGGTGGGCTTAACATGTACTTGCACACCCGCTTTGCGTATTTTGCGACTGAGGCCTTCGGTGACACCCTGTATGTAGGGGAGGGTTATACTGCCTACCGGGGCGGTGTAGTCAGGTCTCCTAGGTTTGGGAGTAATCTTGTTGCTCGCGAGCGAGTCCCATACCTGCTTAGTATATCCACACACAGAGAGGGACTGTTGAATGTGACTAAGTTCTTTCTCCAGAATCTCGTTGTCAGAAGAGATGGTGTGGGCGCGATGTTTTTAAGGTGCGTACGACCCCAAGCTTATGTTGAAGAGGTTGATTACTGTCAAAATGGAGGTATTGATCAGTGTGGGTACTCTTGCGATAGACACTGAATGATAAACTACCATCCTCGTTCCTGTGGATCAAAGTGTCCAACATGGCAATGCGACGATCTTGTTCATGTTCCACAGTGAATTTGATCGCTGGGTGAATAGAGTTCAAGTGATCACTCAGTAAAGCTGTCAACGGCCGATCTCTTAAGTATCACCATAGTATCGTCGACATAGCGACCATAAAACACGAGGGGGGTGGGGAAGCTGGAGAGAGCAAGTTCTTCAAAATGTTCCATAAATAAGTTAGCGATAATGGGGCTAACCGGGGAGCCCATCGCTGCGCCCTCACATTGCGAATAGAAAGAGCCGTTATGGATGAAGTAAGTAGTCTTAAGACACACACCAAGCAAGTCCGAAATCTGTTGAGGTGACAACTGAGTGCGATCCGGTAGTGAGGTGTCATTAGTTAAGCGATCATGGATGATGCGTAAGCTTTCATCGACGGGCACGCTCGTAAAAAGGGCAGTCACATCGTACGACAACAAGCACTCATCCTCACTGACAATGATGTTGGAAAGCTTATCAACAAGATCAGCACTGTTTTTCAAATGTCTCTCAGTTTTTCCTACTAAAGGAGCGAGAAGGTCCGCAACAAATTTGGCAGAGTTGTATGTGATTGACCCACAACTGGCAACAATGGGGCGGAGGGGACACGACGGCTTGTGAATCTTAGGCAATCCGTAAAATTTCGGAACATCCGAAGAGGTAGGATATAATCTACGGTAAGTAGGTACATTAATGGCACCACTGTCTCTCAACGATTGTAAAACACTAACAAGTTTCTTACTGTATGAGGGTGTAGGATCTCTTTTCAATGGAGTGTAGGTCTTGGAATCACCCAGAAGTTCTTGAGATTTCTCCAAATAGGTCTTTTTGTTAAGAATTACCGTAGCTCTGCCCTTGTCAGCAGGCAGTATGAGGATGGAGTTATCAGACTTAAGATCGCGAAGGGCAGCTCTCTCTTCCTTAGAAATGTTACTCTTGGGAAGCTTACAGTCTTTAATGATACGCACACAGTCCGATCTAAGCAGGGTGGAAGTGTCAGAGTTCGGACCCAAAACATGACACGCTGTTTCAATGCCGGTGATGAATTCGGCAGTCGGTACCGTACTCGGTACAACACTGAAATTCAGACCTCTTTGTAGCACACTAAGTTCATTGTCATTCAACGACCGGTCAGATTTATTGACCACCCACCTTTCCTTGATCCGTTTCTGATCAGCATGATCAACCGCGGTCAACGTGGAAGCCAATTTACGTGACTTAGAACGTTCTTGAAGAAGTGCAAATTTCTTCCGTTGACGAGTTTCACATGTTTTCCATGTTGCCTCACGCGCATGCGTGCACCAGATCTTGGCTTCCGTGTAAACATCAGCTGGTAACTCGGTAAACAATAGTTCGTCGACATCAGAAATACTACGTTTGATAGAAGAAATGGTGGCAATTATTTGTCTGATCCTCTCATTCATAAGCATGAGTTGTGTATTACGAATAATACGAGCAGCGTTGGGGCCTTTCACCGATGATTTAATTCGGAGACTCGGCGGGACGACATCATGATGTTTACAGTGCAAAGTATAGTGAAGATGGTTGGCGAATCTCGCCGATTTTCGCTCTAATTTCTCCAAAGATCTTACGTTGTTGACGGCCATCCGGCCAAAATCGCGTTCGAGACGTTTGTGGAAGTTAAACTGTTGAGGTATATCCATGATAAACAGAGATTTTAAAACAGTTCTCTCAACAAATATTGTGACTTACTTGATATTTCATCCCACATCCATGGGATTTCATCAGAAGTGAGGTGGAGCGGTAAACACCTAGTCATGTGACACACTGATGGGTAACCCGGGGTCACATGACGTGATGATCGGCTTGTAGACGCTGGGTAGCACGTGTCTCACACGTATGAAACGTGTGTATTAAGGACCTGCTGCTTGGATGGGATACCACATGTGGATAATACAAGAAAGAAATCGAGTGATGTAACAATTTCCCCCCAAATCCGGGCTTTTTTGTTAATATATAAATTTCTAAAGAAGACATTTTTAGGATTTTTTAGAGAAGTAATGATTGTTGATCATTTCTATTTTATTTTTTAATGCATTTTCCAGTCATTTCCTGTAAATCTAATAAAGATATTCCGATAATTGAAAACATTCTCTATCACAAATGATAGAGGCTGAAAGTGACAGCAAGCGACGAAAATTATAATTTGCCATGGAACCTCAGTCATATTTTATCTGAAATCTGATCGGATGGCAGGGCCTGCATGTATGGTATGCATGGTACGATGACATGCAATCACTGACCTATCCCTAAAAGTATTTGCGTGTATCGCACCCGTGCCGGGTTCAAACCCCATTGTAGTATTCTATTGTTAAGCAGCTAAATAGGGTGATTCATCATTTACTTTGAATAAGCGGTCTCACACATATTTTGTTTGAGGATAGCTGGATCAACCTCCTCTTCCTTGCATCTTCTCTGGTGATACATTGCCTGGTGAATATGTGTGATAAGGAGGGAAGGGAGGGAGGTGCTTGTTAACAGAGCCTGAAGATTTGGAGTCTGTTCCTAGGAGGCATTCTGCACCAAATGTAAGCAGGGTAGCTAGTGTAACAGATTTTGTTGTGTAATAGATTGTCTGGGAATAATGTGATTGGAATGAAGATAGGAGGTTGCACAGAAGGAAAGAAGATTTATAAAACATACACTTGCTGGCAGAGAATAACGGCACTTGTTTACATTTTGAGAGCTTACACAGCGTAAACACTGAAGTGGCGTTCTGATTGGCTGATTCAATAGTCTGACAATCTTAACATTAAACCAATAATCTGATTGGCTGATTATGCATCAAAGCGTTGGTCGTCGCAGAGCGGCACTCATGAAAGCCCCACATATGTGGCTATTCCAGTCAAAATCCATACACCTCCTATGGAAGACATGACCTTAATCTCCCACACAGGGAGTGTACATTCAGGTAACCCCATTAAACTTCACACTCTCTGTGTGAAAGATTAAGGTCATGTCTTCCATAGAGGGTGTATGGATTTCAACTGGAATAGCCCAATGTGTCACCACATAATGGACCATTATAACAAAGCAAGATTTATGCTTGACTGTAATCTCCCACACAGGGGGTGTACAATTCAAATGGAATCATCCATTCAGGTAACCCCAGTGAAATTCACATTCAGTGTGTGAAGGATAAGGTTATGTCTTCTATAATTTGGTTCACCTCAAGTTTGGTAGTGACGTATGTGCATATTTCGTTAGCATAAGCTGTGAATCGCGCGCGTCAAGTTAATTACGCAAAGTGTACACTCACGCACACAAAAGCAATTTGTCGGCACGCTTGCGGCGCAATCACGAAAAAGCATTGACGTCACTACCGAACTTGAAGTGAACCAAATTATATAGGGAGTGTATGGATTTCAACTGGAATAGCCCAGTGCAAAGAATAAGAGTAAAAAGATGTTAGAATATATTGAGAAATGGGAATTTAGCAATATTAGACAATTATTTATTAAAAACTTGTCAACCTTGAAAATAGTATTTAGATTGTATATTATCGATCAGAGAAGATATATTACCCTTCCCAGAATCCTTTGCAACATGATACATCACCTCAGTTCATCAAATGACATTTTGATTAATTGTGCAAGTTCCCTTTGTTTTCATGTTGAGAATAGACTGGCTAAACATGGTTCGATAGTCATGAAATAAACATGTTTTGCAAGATCTGGATGTCTCAACTATCAACCCAATGCTGCCCTTGGTAGCAAATCAGTAAATAAAATTGAAATGGAAGAAATGCATTGTGGGCAGTGTAGATATCTCCTCTGATTATTAACCATGCAAGTGCATTTTGCAAAGACAGTTGAGCGAGTAGAATTTAATTTTTGTAGTACTGAAATACCTGTTTGACCATTTTCATCCGTCCATCAAGTTGTGAAATGTAATATAGCAACAGCTGACATGGATGTATAGTAAACACAGCCAAATTAAAAAGTCGCCACTAGTTCCATCCCCATTTAATCAGAGTCTGATGAGTTTATGGCAAAATTATTTATATAATAATTTTCTATACACTTTCTTTCGAAGGTTGATACCAAATTTGATATCAAAAGTTTAATCATCGTGAGCATATGGTATCAACCTTAGAAGGAAAGTGTATAAAAAATTATTATATAAATTATTTTGCCATAAACTCAGCAGACTCTGATTAAATGGGGATGGAACTAGTGGCGACTTTTTAATTTGGCTGTGTTTATATTGTTAGGATAGCGTCATTTTCACATATTTTTTATGGCACCTGAGAGCACATCAGACATATCGAATTGCATTATGAAAATGAGGATTGTCCTTCTGATGTTAAGTAATTTTGATCTTTTGAAATTCGTGATATAATACACATTTTATGGCAAATGATTAAAAATTGATATTTTTGAAATTTAACAGTCCTTGAAGTAAATTGTATAAATCTAATGATATGTACTTAAAGTGTATGTAGCTGGGTTGAAAACACACTGAGCACGGGGCTAGTGATATTGTATAACACGTTTGTAACATTTTTATTGCATTTAAATTTGTGCGTTTGCTGGCTGTACGTGGATTTTCACAACTTGGGCTTTCCGATTTTGTACCTTGCCTGTGTTCAGCATTTATTGATAGTATTTTTGAAAATTGCAATAGCATTTTCCTGTAAACTGCTTCAGATAAATGCTGCATTGTGTATGTATATAATTTTGTAACATGTTTTCACAAATTGTAAAAATGTAAGATATCATAGATTATTTATTGTTTAAAAGAATTTTCTACTTGCCAATTAAAAATTAGCAACATATAGTACATTTGCATTTGATATTGTTTTATTTGTTTACTGTTTATTATGATACCAGTGTGAATCATAATGTGACTCCATAGGCACAAATCTGGGGGGGGAGGAGGAGATAGGGTGATAAATCTCTCCCCAATATTTTGATAAGGGGGATGGTCCATACAATCATCCCCCAATGTTGATGCCTGTATGTGGGTTTCTGACCAAATTAACCTCATTTTATGCTCTTCATGCACATTTTGTCCCACTTTTGCGCCAGATTACATATGGCAACATTTTTGCGCACTTCACGGGCATTTGTACCATAAACTTATTCTGATGCCAAAAAGTGCTTCAAGAAATTTTTTTTTTTTTTTTCCCCCCAATGACAGAAAAATATCTATTCTACTAGTGACTCTATGTACAATACAGGGTTAACCAGGGATTCGGAGGAGTGGGCGGGGGAGGGGACAGCCACCAGGCAATCTGTCAAGTAACAGAGGTATTTCTGTAAAAGTGGACATTTTCCCGCGATTAATATTTTGTGCTCTGGCAATTTTGAACTGTGCCTTGTTTTTAAATTAGCGATTCTAGATTTCCTTACATTGCCTTGTGCACAAAAGGAATATATTTTGTTATTTTTGTGGTAGCAACGTGAAAAGCACGAATAGAAAGTGAATGTAGTATAAAAATTAACACATTTAAGTTTCCTGTACAAATGTATGAAAACAGGTGACTGGCATCTCTTGTCCAAACAATGTCATATTTAATTACACAATGTCATATAATTATTGTAGGTTATACAGGTTGTATCAAAATGATTGTTCTCCATCCATTTGTGGTGTTATTGAAAAAAACTCTTCCAAATGCATCAACGGGTCCACTTAAAATGACCAGACATCATACTTTGTATTATTTAGAAAGACTTGTCATTTTAAGTGGATCTGTTTGGAAGAGGTAGGCTTTTCAAAAACACCACAAATGGACGGAGACCAATCATATTGATACAGTCAGTAGTGAAGTCCTTACCACTGTTACCCTCAGAGCAGTGGCATAGCCAGGTTTTCAGTTCAGAGGGGGGGGGGGAGGCACAAACTTAAAATGACCAGATTTTATACTTTGTATTATTAATGACTTGTCAATGCGTTTGGAAGAGGCAGGCTTTTCAAAAACGCCACAAATGGACGGAGAAGCATACTTTTGATACAGCCAGCAGAGAAGCCATTAGCCAACAGTCCCATAATTTCTGAGGGTACCTTCACCCTGGACCCCTCTGGCTACGCCACTACTTAAGGAAATACCATTAAATTGTCTTTATTTCAAAACTGATATGTGGTTTATTGGCACTACTAACCTTACAGGAGGATGATTTGATTGGTGCCCTCATTGCCACAGGTGTAGTCTCCTCCACAGTTGATTCGTTTCCCCTCAATCCACACAAACCAGCTGCCAATTTTAACATACAGTTACTTTCTGATGTCCTGAGATACTCCATGTATCCACAGGTACTCATGCTTGTCGGCGAACTTTGAAAACACACCTTTTAAATCTCATTTCTAGAACTTTTCAGGATAAAACACCCCTATTTTTAGCGATTTTGAGAAGTTTTTGCCCCTCTACAAATCCCCTTTTTTCACTTAAATGTGAACAATATTTCTTATATAGGGCCTACCCCTTTTTGATGGAAATGCATAAATTAAATTAATGCATGGCACCCGCGGTTGTATGCATCGTATATATAATTTATATGATCTAATGTATTAGATGTGCGCCAAAAGGATTAACTGTGATGAAACTGGGGTTTGTAAATGAAGCACCATTTTTTTCATTTTTGCGAGCAAGCGTATGAAAAATGACCCCTTTTTATTGTATTTCACAAATCATGTTTCTTTAACTGCAAATACCCCCTAATTTCGTGAAATTTCTGATGAGCATGAGTACCCGCGGATACATGGAGTGCTGGAACTGGGCCTGAGATGTTATATCAGGGAACTTGACTTTGATACTAAAAATAGCATGAACAGTGGCGTGTGGAAAGGGAGGGGGCATGGCCACCCACTTTTGTTGGTCATTGGGGGGGGAATACGTTAAAACGTCAATATTTGCTCGGATTGCTCCTGATCAGACTCCATTCTGGGGAACTGAACAACCTGCCCCCCCCACACTTTCAATGTGCTGCACACGCCACTGAGCATGAATAGAGTGATTGGGCTCTATAGAGTACCGAAGTGTGACGTCATAAAATTATCTTTTTTGCATTTCAGCATTTTCATGACCATATTTCAGTAGAACATGATGAAAAACACCCACAGTCCAAATTTGGTGGGAATCGGATTAGGTATTCATGCGGCCATATCTCGGGCCCTCATGATCCGATTCCCACCAAATTTGGACTGTGGATGTTTTTCATCATACTCCACCGATACATGGTATTCAAAACGCTGAAATGCAAAAAAGGTTTTCTGTGACGTCATCACTTCGGTACTCTATGGTATTTAATCACTCCATGTGCCCAGCAAGCACAAAAATGTTCTAAAAGATTCAAAACGTTTTAATAACATTTAAATGTCGGATTATATAAAGGTCATGAAAACGTTTTTTAAATATTATTGGAAAATATTTTGGGCAAACATTTTTGCAAAATATTTTGTAAACGTATAAATAACATTTTATATAGGCCTACAATGTTTTGCATCAAGTTTTCAATAATGTTTTATGAATGTTATTAAAATGTTTGTACTCTTTATATAACCCAACATTTAAACGTTTTGTGTTTGCTGGGTGACTTCGAACACTGATGGTCACCACTCATAAATATTTAATTAATTACTTGATTAATTGGGTGGGGTAGGGTTGCGAGTTGTAGTGGAGTGTGGTGTGGCACCTATGTTTCAGATGGACGTTTTATTTTTGAAAGACCATACTTAAGGCCAAAAAAAAAACATGTTTGTTTCCTGGTCCAAAAAGTCAAATGCGAAATGCAGTTTTTTTAAATCCATGTCTTGAAATGGAAAAAATACCCCTTTCGCTGCAAATTGGAATGGGAATTTCAGACACAAAAAAATCATATTCAAGAATATTTATGACCCCCTTTCAACCTGCAGTAGTTTTTCACTATGCTCGTTTGTTGTCTAATGTCTAAATGTTTACTCCAGTAGTGTTTTATATTATTTTTTTGCGATTTTCCGGGTTTTTTTCTTCTTTTTTTCTTTGTAAGTGAAAAAAAAATCAAATGCGCACAATAAGCCGTCAAAATGAAATGTGTGCGCTACAGGAAGTAGGCTGAAAAGGGCGCTATAGCCTCATTTTAGGCCGTTTTAGGCACTTAAAAAAATAACCGCATCGAATTATGTAACAAAGTTCGCATCGAATGCTACTTGAGCAAGTAAAAATATAATTAAATACTTTTGGAGAGGGGCTATATAGCTAATACAAAGAAATGTCCTAGGGCCTATGCCTTAGTGGTTATAAAACAAAGGTAGTATATAGTGACAGTACATGGCTGCATGGTGAGGTTAGGGTGGGGTGTTGGTTGATTTGGTTAGAGTGGTGGGGTTTGAGGGACAAAACCTTCATAAATTTACCCCAATTGTTCCAGAAAATTTGGCATTATCCAAAAAAACACTTTTTTCTTGCTTATAAAAATAGTGATTTCTTGAAGATATTCATCAGGACTATTCATTCTTGAAGAGGTTCATTAGGTTTGTAGAAACTCATAATATACATTTCATCTTGTCAAAACCAAAAGTTATTTACTGACCTGACAGTTTCGACCATCTTGGACGATGATCACTCTGAAGATGATCATCGTCCAAGATGGTCGAAACTGTCAGGTCAGTAAATAACTTTTGGTTTTGACAAGATGAAATGTATATTATGAGTTTCTACAAACCTAATGAACCTCTTCAAGAATATACGTGAGAATTATGGACAGAACTATGTCAAGACTGTACGTGATTATGAAAATATTGGCAAGAAAATCGCCAGACATCGTAACCATCTCGTCTTTACATTACGATGCAAGGAATTGAATATCACACCGCCGAGCCTACGATTAAAATGTCCCATCAACACCGCTAGAGCACGAGATATAGTGAACAACGCACGACAACAGCTTGTTCGCGAAAGAATCAGAGTCACCACCAATAAAATTAAC
Organism: Amphiura filiformis; assembly: GCF_039555335.1. Lineage (NCBI taxonomy): Eukaryota > Metazoa > Echinodermata > Ophiuroidea > Amphilepidida > Amphiuridae > Amphiura > Amphiura filiformis. The sequence goes on from NC_092645.1 coordinate 863,092, forward strand.
AGTTTTAAAGATCAGAAAACGAAATTTGAGACCGAATTAAATTCCCGGTTTCCGGAAACATTGTTTGGTCAGGTGACCGATCACGTGACTCGCAAAACAGAAACTGAGTTTTGCAAAACAAAATGGCGGCATCAACAAAAGTTGGAAAAATTACAACTTGCTCCGACTTCGAAAGGACGGCGAAATACACCGGACAATGTTGAATTAAACGGCGAACAGCTCAAGAAATGGGTTATTAATTTATCGAAGCATAAGCTTACCAAACCACAGGAAAGTGTATTGGCGAAAGGTTTGAATTTCTCGCCGGCGCCGAACAAGATCCCATACGAGGAATACATTGTAGCGACTGAACAAGCGTGTCATAAGCTTTCCAATAATGAAGCCACGGTTCTCAGATCCGAAATTGCTGGTGTTTTACGCAATGCTCGCCCCCCGAAATCGAACATTTCAGCAGAGGAAAGGCGTGCAATCCCCGGGGTGCAATCCAAGATCTTAAGAAGGAAGAATCAATACTTATACTGCCAGCAGACAAAGGCAAGGCTACGGTGCTTATGGATACAGCTGAATATGAGGACAAAATTCATTCAATGTTATCGGATGAGCGCACATACGAACTGTTGCCTTCTGATCCCACTCAACGCTACAAAAAAGAACTGGTAGCTATACTTACTAAGTTGAAAAAAAGAAAAGAAGATTGAAAAATATCAATATGATCTTCTGTTTCCTACGGCGGAGAATATACCGCGTATCTATGGCACGCCAAAAATACACAAACCCGGTAATAAAGTGAGACCGATAGTAGACTATACAGGGACCATAGGCTATCAAACATCGAGAGCCTTAGCGGACATTCTGTCGCCTTTGGTGGGAGGAACTGAACATCATGTCACCAATTCAAAGGATTTAGCGGAAAGTCTAGCAGAAGTCATGATAGAGGAAGGAGAAATTTTTAACTCGCATGACGTCGTCTCGCTTTTTACCAATACGCCTATCGACGAATCGCTTAATGTCATCAAAGCTAGATTACAACAGGATAAGACTCTGCACAAACGGACTCTACTCGCGGTGGAAGACATTATTGATCTTCTGAAGTTTGTACTTACCACCACATATTTTCTGTTTCGTGGAAAAATATACAAGCAGCGATTTGGTGCGGCTATGGGTAGCCCGGTTTCCCCAGTTGTCGCGAATTTGTATTTGGAATTTCTGGAGCAGCAAGCGATAGCCACAGCGCCTTTAGACTGTAAGCCGCGCCTCTGGAAACGTTATGTGGATGATATTTTAGAAATTGTAAAGGAAGATCAAGTTGAAAATCTCACCACACACCTCAATCAAACGGACCCCACGGACAGTATCAAATTTACATTCGAGAAAGAGCAAGAAAGATCCATACCGTTTTTAGACACGTTGATTGTGCGCAAACCTGATGGTTCTGTTAAGCTACTGGTCTACAGGAAAGCCACACATACAGACCAGTATTTAAATTTTGCTTCTCATCACCCCGTTCATCATAAACTGGGCGTGGTCCGCACACTTTTGGACAGGATGAACAGTGTTGTATCAGAAAAGGAGGACAAAGAACAAGAAGAAGGAAAAATCAAGCACGCACTCAAGAAATGTGGCTATCCCGAGTGGACTTTTAACCATGTCAAGCGCAAGATGGAATGTAAACAGGCTAAAAAGCAAAGTAAGAACAAAAATTCCACGGAAAGAAGCAAAGGACTTGTGATCATACCTTATGTTGAAAAAATGACAGAAACAGCCACTCGCATTTTCAGAAAACACGGCATAGCCACCGCAGTACGCCCACACACCACTTTAAGAAAAATGTTGGTGCATCCTAAGGACAAAAGAGACCCCATGAGTACCACAGACTGCATATATGAAATTCCTTGTGCAAATTGTGATAATACTTATGTTGGAGAAACTGGGCGGCGTTTTGAAACAAGATTGAAAGAGCATAAAAAGAAACTGAGAAAGTAGCACATAGTAAAGGAACATTTACTCGTCAAACAAGAAAACAGTCGGCTAGCGAACAGTCCAAATCTGCTATCGCGGACCATGCCGTTCAACAAAATCATGTGATTAACTGGAAAGACGCTCAAGTACTTGAAAAGGAATGTAATTCGGGAGCCCGCCGTATAAGAGAAGCCATCTGGATACGGAAGAGAGCACCGAACACAATGAACAGAGACGAGGGGGCCCATTATCTTAGCCACGTATACGACCCACTTCTGGGCGCTGGTGCGCCCTCTGTTGGTAAACAGAAGGTGGGAGAGAAAAACATCACTCTGAAGATGATCATCGTCCAAGATGGTCGAAACTGTCAGGTCAGTAAATAACTTTTGGTTTTGACAAGATGAAATGTATATTATAAGAAGGACTATTCATAGTAAACTGATTTTTGTAATTTCATAAAACTAGACCAAATAATTTAATGACTGCTTTTGCTCTCTATTAAATCAGTTTCATTGGAAAATACAAATGTTTCATGCCTAGAAAAATATGGTTGTTTTGTACATAGACATTCCACATGTAACCTTCGCTACCAGGATCAGCTCCCCGAGTTTCGTACGGGTTATAACGAGACATATTTAAACGCAGTAAGTTCCTTGTCCAGGGGAATTTCAAGTTAACTCAATTTTTCCACGAGAGCGTACTAGGCACAACCAGGGTTCGAACCCGTCACCTCTCGCACCATAGTCGAACGCCTTATCGATTGAGCTAACTTGACTGCTAAAACTTGACTGTTAACCTGTGTATGCCACTGAAAATGTGTTAAGGTGCTAAGAACACCGACTGTGTCATGCCTATGCCTAACGTTTTACCTCAGTCATTTTTATAAAGCTGGTTTGTATTTTAATTATGTATATTAGATATTGCTGCCATGTGTTTACGCTCTTATGTTTGTTTTTGTAAAGCGCTATGAAAACCAGTTTTTACTATGTAATTTTTGCATGCAAGTAATTAATTTTAATGATTCAGTTGATTTTGATGTTTTTTGTATAGGTTAAATTTATGAATTTCCTCTGTCAAAGCCTACTATGCGTATTCCACGTTTGTTGTTTTGTTCTTTTGTGCTTTAAAGCATACCATTTCTGTGCAATATGCATTGTATGTTTTCCAATTTCTTGCCTCTTGCACTTGTGCCTATTTCACATTTTCCAAATTTGCTGCTTCTGTGTGTGCCTTTTTTGTTTTGCTCCTTGTGTGAAATATGCATCTTGTGTTCTTTTGGCTTTGGTTTTGCATGTTTTTTGTTGTATATTTCACATGCTACTGTCCTCCTTTGCTCGCCTCTGACGTAACTGTGCAATATACATCAACTTATTTTCTTTATTAATTTTAAAATGTTAGTTCGTATCTTAATGCTGTATATTTAAATATTGTTGCCATGTGTTTATGCTTTTATATATGCTTTGTAAAGCTCATTGAGATTTGCTTGTAATGCGCTATATAAGATTAAATTATTATTATTATTATAACCAGTCGTATGTTCAGCGTTTCTGAACACCAAAACATCTTGGTATTGGACACTGTAGACTGGACAAACTGAGTACTGAGACAGTAAATTGTTGCATCTATTATTGGTAAAAGATTTAATGGCTCTATCTTGGTCTTTTTCTTGCACAGAAATTATACAATTTATTGTTTAAAGTAACGACTTTGCTTATCGTGGTATTTGCTTTTTATCTAGACTGTTGTAGGTTCAATTTAATTACAAATTATCATTATTATGTTATCTACCTTCATTGCCTTCACAGCAGGAAAATAGGTTATTCCAGTTGAAATCAATACACCCCATGTAAGACATGGACCTTAATATCTCACACAGGGAGTGTAGATTTCAAATGGGGTCACCCATTCAGGTAATCTCATTTTAAACTCACACTCCCTGTGTGGGAGATTAACGTCATGTCTTCCATTGGGGGAGTATCATGGATGTCAACTGGAATGGTCCAAATGAGAAAATGTAGACTTAATTAAGGGATCTAGAATGAGCGTTTTGAGCGTTTCGACAGTATTTTTGTGGGACATGAGGGCACATCAGACATATCGAATTGCATTCTGAATACGAAGAATAACCTTCTGATATCAAATAATTTTGATTTTTTTTAAAATTCAAGATATAATACAAATTTTATGACAAATTATTAAAATTTGACATTTTTCACATTTTGATATATAACAGTCCTCGAAGTAAATTATATAAATCTAATGATATATTCTTAAAGTGTATGTAGCTGGGAGGAAAAGCCGACGATCAATTGAACATTTTGACCTTTCATATTGAAGATATGGATTTTTTCCCCAAAAGACCTAATTTTTGTTGGTGTTTTGGAAAAAAATCCATATCTTCAATACGAAAGGTCAAAATTTTCAATTGATCGTCGGCTTTTCATCCCACCTACATACACTTTAAGTATAAATCATCAGATTTATAAAGTTTACTTCAAGTACTTTTTAAATATCAAAAATATCAATTTTTAATCATTTGCCATAAAATGACATTACATTGCGAATTTCAAAAAATCAAAATTATTTGATATCAGAAGGACATTCTTCGTATTCAGAATGCAATTCGATATATCTGATGTGCTCTAATGTCCCACAATAAATACTATCCAAACGTTCATACCCCATCCCTTAAATAACTTTAAATTATCCATGAAAATATCTAATTCTGTAACTTACTTAGGCAATCAACGACGCGAACAAGTACCTTTACCCTTTTCTGAAACTATGATCAATTGAGTTTAAACCTGTATTGTAATAGATATTATTTGAAAATGACACTTACGGCTCGATATGATAGATGCAACCTTTTAATATATATTGATATAGTAAGCATAGTCTTATACTTATACAAAGATTACCTTATTCTTATAAACTTACACCGCGATTACCTTAAAGTAGAAATTAAATCTATGATTTGCATATACATTTTTTTTCAATTTTTTTTCCTTATACAATGACAGTTAAAAACCCGACTGAAACAGTACAACTGACCGGTACTAAATGGATCTAAAATAAAATAAATTCAAAAAGTGTACACAACCAATTTATTTACACCTGTCTTGACCTGTTTTTAACTTTTAAAGGGGATGCTTAGGCTCCAAAAATTTGGATGTTGCCCATATTTTGGATGTTGTACTCATTAAACACTTTTTAACATTATACAAAGATAAATATATTTTTATTCTCATTCTTTATACTACTTGTACAGAGATATTTGAAATTATATCTACAATTTGTAACTTTGACATACAAATATTCTAATATTTCTTATTTCCAAGTTGTTTGTGAACTTTAGAAAGTCAATTTATTTTCGCATCAAATTATTAAACCAAAATATTACTTCCTTGATGCAATATTATGTACTATACTGCTTCATATTATTCACATATAATATCTTAATATTATAATAACCCGGTATAATACGTTTTAAGTACTTAAAAAGTACCCACATACCAGATATATGTTTATGCAGATATTTATTAACTTATTTATGCTTTATCAATCAAACCACCAAACCAAATTGTACCTAACCCTATATCGGTCCGGGGGTAATACAAGTGTTGCTATGAAAATACCATATTGTGGGTGATTGGTGTAGAGCCCGGTGTGTTGGGTCAATTTAAATGTGGGAAATGGGAATGTGTTTGGTTTATGGCTTTTATTAGAAATAAGATTCATATTTCCACAGGATTGAGATTTTTGGATTGACTCAAAAGAAATAATATCATTGCAATCACCAAATCGACAGCCTCATCCCTCACTTTTCCTCATCAAAACTGAGATTTTCCCATCAGTCTTCTGATTCAGAAGAAAGCTCATTTTTCTCATTACCGCAGTAAAATGTAATGCCCGAGACATGTTTCGTTCATTGCTCATTCCTCACATTTCTGGGGTTTTTTCAGGTGATTTTCACATTTCTGGGGTTTTTTTCAGGTGATTTACAACCATAAAGCCAAGAAAGACCCTTGATTTTGACTGTTCACAGCTCCAAAAGACCTCTTTAACCTGTGCGACGTCAGCTCCCAAAGACCCACCACCTCAAAATTCCAGGGGAACATACCCACCAAAAATTTATGATGTGCTTCCCCTCTGGGGTGTGAACGAGAACTTGAATTCTAGGAGTTAGTGACACAAAGACGTAACTCCATTTTGGTCATTTGAGAAAAACAAGTTTAAAGAAAATTATCCATTTTGATTAGCTTATAGTCATGTTGTATTACATAGAATAATGAAAGGATCATATTAAGTAGTGTTTAAATAAGCTAACATTTATTTAATTATAGCCCAATAATTATGAACAACACAGAAAAGGGCGATTCATTGGAGATACGTCTTTGTTACGCTGACATGAAAATGGTTTTGAATGGAGTTACGTCTTTATGTTTACTGCAAAGTGCTCATTTTTCTGAAAATTATAATACCAAAATCTCATTTTTGCAAAAAATGGAGTTACGTCTTTGTGTCTCTGACCCCTCGAGATAACCACAACCGGAAGTATGTTCTATCCTATGGGGCATTGTTATGCACGTTTTTGCTTCTCATATCAAAACCGCTGGATGGCGCAATACAACTCAAAATTTGAAAACATTTTGTTGTAATGTGCAATAATTATAAGCCCTGGGGAGGGTAAAATTGGGGGCGGGGGGGGGGCAATAATTATTTGCCAGCCTAGAGGGGGTGGCGATTTTGGGCACACATTCATGGGTACCTTTTAAATTAAACGCCCTGAAAAGGCGTAGAAAAACAGTACAGAAACGCTTAAATATGCACGCTGCTCGCTGCGCTCTGCACAATATAAAGGGTTCAAAAGAAATAACCCCCCTTAAAATTACAAAACATTTCTTTGCATAACTTGACATACATTTGGTTGATTTGAAAAATTTAAAAACCTGTAAATAGAGGAATCGTTTTGCTACCCTCCCAATATTCTTCTTTTTGAAAATCATTTTTTGTTGGTCAAAAATTATCACATTTTCCAAAAATGATGCTTTCAGAAAAAGTTTCACTTTTCAACAACCTATAGATGAGGTGACCTATGATGTCACATGTTTACATTCAGACCGCCCTCTGTTGTTTCAAAGCAGGCAAAATAACACAGAAGTGTCTATGACAGACAACATTAATCTCTTTAAAACTCAACTTTTAAAAACCTTTGAAGTTTTGTGTGATATAATGTATATAGCTTGATGCATTTATAAACAAGATTGATACCATTTTTTCTATTATTTGCTTTGAAACCAAAGTTAATGAATAAAAATCAACTTCTTCCATGTAAACTATGGTGTTTTTTGCCTGACAGATTTGATCACAGACCAACAGAGGGCGTATCAAATGTAAACACGTGTCACCTCATCTATACATGTAATGTACAAAAATGTTCTCGATATCAACATGATCAATGTTTTGATTGATTTAATTGTTAGTTAATTTTCATAAGTTTTGTGTATCCGATTACTCAGTCACCCATGCAATCATCTTTCAGTATAAACCAATGATTTATTGACATGAATTTTGACATGAATGGGTTTTCAGTCGTTGTTTCAAAAATGGTGAAATCACTATAGGAGTAGAAATAAGGTTTGTAGTGTGATGTTTTTTTGGCTAGAAGAGATGAAAAATTTACTTGCAAATGGTAGACTGAAACAGTTGCAAAGATCTATAGCAACGACTCTCTTGAATAAAGGCGTACATGACAAAGAAGAAATGGCCAACAAAGATTAAGAAATGGCCGACAAAGATTGGAGGTTGGAAGTCTGCATCCAGCCAATTACTGCATGCAGCCAATCTCTTGTGGCCACATCATGAGTGTTACACCTTTATCCAAGAAAGCCATCATTTTAAATCAAAATGCAAGATGCTTCAACCGACCCAATACAGGTAAATGTTTACCCTTTTGGTCAAATTTATGCATGGAGAGTTCATTTCTTCTTCCTAGTGATTTTATCATTTTGAAACAACTTCTGATTAAAAACATCAAAGAAAATCTCATTTTACGCCAAAATTAAGCTCAACAAATCTTTGTTTTGCACTGAATGATGGTTGCATGGGTGCCTGAAGGATCAGAGACAGAAAGGCGAAAGACAAAAACAAGAATGAAATCAACCTTAACGTTAATATTGAAAACGTTTTGTACATAATGTGGTAATGTGCAACTTTCTCTGAAAGCATCATTTTTAGAAAATGTGATTACTTTTGACCAAAAATATTGTTTTTGCAATTCCTCTGTTCGATCACAGCTTTTTGAATTATCAAATCAACAAAATAAATGTCAAGTTATGCAAAGAAATGTTTTGTAATTTTAGGGGGGGGGGAAGTTATTTCTTTTGAACCCTGTATCTAGACCATTTAAAGGCCTATTCAGTGATCCCAGCGCAAGTGTAAAGAAAAATTAAAGTTGTGTAAAAATTGCTTAAAAGTGAAGGATAAGTCATCCAAATATTCATTTGGTATTTTTGAAATGAAAAGATTGGCAAAAAGAACGCAAGAAAACAGCAGTATTGACGAAATTGAAGCCCCAATCAAATACATATAGCTAATTTATGTACTGTCAGTACATCAATTACAGATTCATTTAAATGCCTTATTTTGTCATGAATACACGGCTTTCGGCTGAACCACTAGCAGGCTATGTTAGCACATCTATGACAATGACAAAGGTACCACAATCTGACTTTTGATGATTTTTACGATCGTCCGGATGAGCAAATAACTGAATAGGCCTTTACTTAAAGTTTGCAAATTGGGATCCCAGAAATTTGGCATGTGTAAATGGGGGAGGGGGAAAAGATTTTGGCCGTGGGGGGGAAGCAACTATTGGTTGGCTGAGAGGGGGGAACAAGTATTTTTGGCATGCCGTTTGGAAATTGAGTAGGGGTACGATGTGCCACTGAGAATTTGGTTACGTACCGCCCAAGACTACGATTCGTAATCCCACGAAGAGTAAGTTTAGTTCATTAATGTGGTAGGCCTACAGCCACACGTACCCCGCATCCCCTGAACAAACACATCCTACTCATTTCAGGCGCGAATTCAGGGGGGAGCGCCGACTGCCCCCCCCCCCCAAAAAAAAGAGAGGAAAGGCGAGAAGAGAAGAGAAGAAAAGAGAAAGGGGGAAGGAGAAGAGAAAAGGGAGAAAAGGAGGAGAGAAAAGGAAGGTTAAATTTTACGTAATTGAGTAGGGCTATGCTTAATAAAAACCCGCACAGTCGGGTCGATTGGAAGTAGGTCCTAATGGCCTGCGATTATTTTAGGCATTGGGCTTGAAGGCGGGTCCGCATCCTAAAAGCATGTGAAAATTACTAGTGCGGCCCCGCCGATATGCAGGGTCCGTCACATTTTGCCACCAAAGTCATTATTCCTACCGACTTCATCCCGGCGATTTATGCACGGCTTTTACCATGTTTACGAATCTCGAATTTTGCAAATTGAGTTCGGGCCCTTTTTTTTAGCAATTGTTTTGAATGGTGTAAAAATGATGCACAAAATGGCTTGAATTGGACCGTCATTTTGCAAATTTTTCAAACTTCTCAAGAGGGAACATCCGTCCTCCGACAGCGTAGTGGATAAACATATGACCAATTTCGCTCTTCTTTCGACATTTGCATATTTCCTATGTTAACACAATTTATAGGGAAAACTTGTCCACGGAAGGTTTCATGGACCGTCATTAATTTTACAAATTTGCGGCTTTTTCAACTAAAATGTTACACTATTAGGCCTAATAGTGCCAAAATTGTCCACCACTCAATTAGATCTTCATTTTGCACAAGTTTCTTACTTCTGAGGGGAACACCCCCCCTTAGACAACCCCCTGCGTCGGGCAAGCGCGCTCCGCGGCCATTTTTTTTCATTTTATTTTATTTTTTCTAAATATTCGGCCCACACCCCCTGACTGCTCTAGATCGACAATCGGTACCAAAAAGCTGGTATCGCCCATCCCTATGGAGATTGACATAGACGTATTATAGGACTGGGAGCGAGTCTAATACTGCATGTGGCTATCGACGAGTGTTAGTAACGGCAGAAACCGGTTGTGAAGAAGACTACGTACTATCGCTAAAAAAAATAAGCGTCCTTATCAACCAATCAACTTTAAGACAAATAGGTGAAAAGGACACTTTCACGATATTTTTAGGACATGTTACAAAACTATATTTTCTAGAATTTTAGAAGAGTACTTTTAATATTGGCCGGTTATTTTTCACACAGCGACGTTAACTAGGCAATGTACTATTACTTATAACATACACTAAAACACTAAAGTACGCATATTTCCAAACATCTAAATTAGATAAAAATTTAGGACATGTTACAAAACTATATTTTCTAGAATTTTAGAAGAGTACTTTTAATATTGGCCGGTTATTTTTCACACAGCGACGTTAACTAGGCAAATCCCCATACTTCTAACGTACGCTATTTGTAGAGGTCACGCGTCAATGGTAAGAGCACTGTGTATTGTGTATAGGAAAACGGACAGTAACTGCAGTATGCAAAGAACTTATATAGTTCCAATTTTGACCTCAAGTTGCAGAGTATGAGTTTTAGTACCCAAATAACCAAAGGTCATTGTATGAATGTACACGCATATTGGGGTTAAGGAACTGTGTCATGATGGACGGGTTAATCACAAATGCCACTAGGATCCACAACATAATCTCTATCAGGGCACAGTTCTTTAACCCCAATACATTTGTATATCCATTGAATAACCTCTGAAAATTGGGGTACAAAAACTCATACTCTTCAACTTGAGGTTTGCACTATGATTGTTTAATTGAGGTTATTGAACTATGCAATTGGAATTGCGGTCCATAGTACGACGGAAACGATATACTTCAGGTAGCTTGAATATAATAATAAAGTAGTGTAGTTATACCTTATCGAAGACCATTAGGTACCTAAGGTGCATGTCAGACAGTTTGACTGGGTCTGGACTGATCAAATTGTGTTTTTACGCATGATTGGTACAATAGTGGGCCTATACTAAATATGACTGATTTGATGACTTGATTTGATGACGTACGTATCGGGTTACAATATGAAGTCGGCGATATGCTTCTTAATAGATTGATTATGACGCTTACCATATTTGGTCATAACGAATTTGACGGAAAAAAAATTAGTTGCTCACCTTTGGATGAGTAAATACTTGGTACCAGCCATAGGAATTCGTAACCCGCCTTAGTATATAAGGAAGACGAACTAAAATTAGCGGGCAAAACTTCTGAAAGCGTATAATGGCGTAAACTCTGTAGTTTTGGTTTTTTTTAATCATAAATCGATGCTCAATATAGAAATATCACAACAGAAAGAACAGTTTAATCACCCATTTTTACAATAATTAAAACTAATTAAGACAAATGAAATTAACAATTTCCGGCTCAAAATTCTGAATAACGGAATTTTATTGTTTTGAGACAACCTTGTAATGTTCGCATGCCCCTAGCCAGGGATCAACAAAAATCATCTAAATGGTCAACCGTTGGGAAATATACTTTTGATGTAATCAAATTTGCCCAAAATGGTCCAAATTTAGAAGAAAAATTCACAAGGGTCCATTTTTAAGGTGTTTTTTTAAAGGGCGACGCAAGCACATTTTTCTTTAACATTTTGAGTTTATGTGCAAAATTGATGGATACGAACTTTTTTCAAATTCCCATACCCACTTTAGAGGAGGAGGGTTGCAATTTATGTAAACTCACAGATTCCAGCCAGAGAAATTTCAGAAGTGTCAGTGCCAGAGGATTGGAATGTGTCTGGGTACAACTGCAGCCAAAGCGACTACCAAGAGACGTTTCCGTCATTATGGTTTGTGCAGTTTACATTCCGCGCGATTCACCGAATCAAGATCTTCTCAGACTCCATTTACTTGAATCAATAGACTTACTTCATAACAAGTATCCTGATGTAGGCTTTGTAATCATGGGTGACTTTAATAGAATGCAAGTCAACAACATTCTTTATAACTGTAATTTGAAACAATTGATCAAGTTTCCCACCCGTGGTCAAGCCACTCTGGACCTTGTACTGACCAACCTTGGCGCTCATTACAACGAGCCCGTTCCATTATCTGCTCTTGGGAAGAGTGACCATATAAGTATCATTAGAGAATGTAGCCAAAAATTTAAATGTCAAAAGGACATATCGTTCCGTGAAAGAGCACCAAATCAGAGAATTTGGTAACTGGATCCAGCACAAAGACTGGACCAATGTCCTTAACGCCAGCAACACTCAGCAAAAAGCTGGTGCTCTCTATGAGTCTCTCCATGGTGCTGTAGAGTCATTCTTCCCTCTAACCACAGTAAAGGTAAAGGTTCATAATAATAATAATAATAAACCCTGGATGTCTGATAAAGTCAAAAATCTTGAAAAAAGACAGCTAGCCTTTTCAACATGTAACAATCAGGTGTACAAGAAGCTGCGTAACAAGGTACAACGTAAAATTAAGAGGGCTGAACAATTCTATTATGCAAACAGGGTTCGTAATCTTCAGGCTACCAATCCACGGAAGTGGCATCAGCAAATCAAGACCATGGCGGGAAATACAAAATCTGAAGGCGATCAGCGTACCTGTCTCAGTGGTAGACGATGATGATCATGTTGCCAAAATTGTTGAACAAAATCAATGATCAGTTTGTGCAGGTCTCCTCCCATATGACACATTTGGATCTTTGCAATCTTGAGACCTCGGCCATTGATCCCCCTCCATTGCTCTACCCATGGGATGTGTATGCTGAACTCATTAAAGTGAAAGCAAGTAGAGCATGTGGCCCAGATGGGGTTTCCCCAAGGTTGATCAAGGAATTCGCATACGAATTAAGTATCCCTGTTACTGACATTTTGAATTGTTCTTATCATGAGAGAGTGGTCCCCACACAGTGGAAAAAAGCCATCGTTGCCCCGATTCCCAAAACAAAACCTCCCAAGGTCGATAAACTTAGACCTGTCTCCTTGACAGATGTTTTGTCAAAAATAGGTGAAGAATTTGTTGTGAAGTGGATTTTGGAAGACATCGAAGACAAAATTGACCCCCAACAGTTTGGTAACATCAAGGGTATCTCAACTTCCCACTACTTGGTCAACCTCCTTCACACTCTTCATCAAGGTGCTGACAGGGTCAACAACGTGGAAACGGTGGTTCTTACTGACTTCTCCAAAGCATATTTCAGCATATACCTTCATATTGCATGAATATTTCATTCAGTCAAACATTTAACCTAATCACTCTACGAAAATTATGCCACAAGGCAAGGTGAAAAATCAGGAAAATGTAGGCTACATTATTCGGAGGGATAATTGATGGCTTTTTAACGTGCAATTCGTACAATATTTCCCAATCTAATTTTTTGACATTTGTGTAATTTTTACACGTCCCCCAGCTGGCTCTAATTGGAATCAGCCAAATTGTCTGTTTTTGTATTGGACAACAGATCAATTTTGAATATGCCACAAATCCACGTTAAACGGTCAAGATGACCTTGAATTTTTTACCTCATTATTCATGTTATTTCGGCTTCAAATGGATAGAAGCCTTTCCTGACGGTCATTACGTATATAATTTCATAATTTTTTGGTAATTTGTGATAAAGATTAAAATTAGAAAGGAATTATTTAGCATTAAGGCGTTAAATGTCAATAGGCATGTTATCATGTGGAAGACCAATGAAGGCGAAACTGTTCCTGCTTTTATACGTCTTTGTTATTGAATTTAATATTGTTGGTTGATGTTTTTAACGAACTAACAGACACTTTGTACTTTACCAATAAATCTAACTTAATAGAAAAATAACACGAAATGAAATGTAAGTACTCCACTTCGCACAGATGCTATTACACAAAGCCTATACATCATGCAGATAAGGGCACCCTAAAACAAGCACCCCGCCCACACATCCATCACCATATTACGTCTCACTACATACTACCACACACAGCATGGCATATGCTGCTGTATTTTAAAATGTAGTTTAAAAACTCTGCAAAGTAAATGACAACTCGCCAATACTATATATATTCCACAAATATTGCAATCGGGTCACTGAGGTGTGTCCAAATTGTACATTTCTATAGAGGCCTTGCATGTGACGTATCATCCCGTAAATATGGCGGACTACTCAAATGCATTCAACAAAAGCATGATTGCAATCTACCGTGACAGTTCGTCTCACACACATAACCCTGCACTACGATCAAATATGTTGATGACAACTTACATTTGATTGAATGGACTGCACTCCGCCATAACTACGGTGAAGGACACTGGTTCAAATCCTTTGTTTGGAGCCAATCGATAAAAGAATGCAGGGCCTCTATACACGGATGGCATTTCAATTGTTATACCGTTCCGGTTGGTTTATTGCATATGGGACAGTTCTAAGGGGCTGTGCAATAATTATGAGTCCGGGGGGGTAAAATTTCCGAACACTAGCCCGCCAAAATTGCTCCCCCCCCTCGGGCCGCCAAAAATCGCTTGCCCCCCCCCCTCTCGGCCCGCCAAAAAAACCTTTGCCCCCCGAACATGCCAAATTTTTGGGATCCCAATTTGCAAACCTTAAATGGTCTAGATATATGTTGCGCTTGCCCCCCCCTCCCCCTCCTGTCGGCTTGCCAAAATTGCTTGCCCCCTTTCGGCTCGCCAAAAATGTTTTCCCCCAATTTTACGACCCCACCCCGGGCTCATAATTATTGCACAGCCCCTAAGGTGACAAAGGGACAGGTCTCTTGTTCGATTCCACAACAATTAAAACCGATCTCCTGTTTTATTGTATTATTATGCGATTTGGCCCGTGCTACATAGTGCATTTACGTCCACGGCAAATTCACCGTGACCTTTACAGCCATAAACCCGCTTAGTGAAGATTAAATCGATATATGCAGTACTAAACCATTATATAGTAATCTATTGTCCAATGCAAATTTATTACCACCTGATAATATTAATCCAATGAGCGACCGAATTGTCCGCTACGGACGACTAATCCAATCGATAATGACGCTATTGACATGTACGAGCGGAGCTCCACTGACCGAGTTTTGAGGTATTTTTTTACTGAGAGGCAGCTGTTTGCTGTCATTTACTCATCAAGGCGGACCACCGTTATTATAAGGACTATGCCAATTATTTAAAGATTGACATGTAGAGAATAAGCCATACTTGACTGACAGAAAGTACTAAATTTGTACCTATGACGGTTTTATGACACCAAAGTGAAGCAAAATGTGCATTGGAATAACACGGCGAGTTTGGACAGATATTTGGAAAAGAATAAGTAATTGAAACATAGAGCCAAGTACTAAAATCATAGCTTTTATACTTC
This sequence comes from Amphiura filiformis, assembly GCF_039555335.1. Taxonomy (NCBI): domain Eukaryota; kingdom Metazoa; phylum Echinodermata; class Ophiuroidea; order Amphilepidida; family Amphiuridae; genus Amphiura; species Amphiura filiformis. Next base: position 878,430 of record NC_092645.1, read on the forward strand.
TTGATGTATGATGCTAACTAGTTCATCCCATATAGACGAATCCAAATTCACGCATTCCTACACCTGACTAGCAGCCTTTAGTTGGGTCCCCGTCGGCTACAATGCACCAAAAATGTGAAATGATTCGGCCTTGGCGGAAATTTTAAACTGCATTCCATCACCCGTTTTACACCTTCCGCGAAAACACAGGTAGACAAAAGAATGATTAAAGTTTACAACACAATAGGCCCTACAGTTCCCTTCGGCAAAACACACAGCTTCTACATGGTCTATTCGCTGTTGAAGTGACATAATAATCGGATTAACTACACGCGGTATCTATGCATTGAGCCATATTATTCTGATCACTCGTAGCTGTACGATAAGTATCTTTGAAAAAAGCGGTATTGTAGACATACACAGGTGATTGCAGACATACACAGGTGATGAGTGCAACCTGCTTGTAGTGCTTGTACCAGAATATCTTGATTATCAGGCTTCAGGAAACCACCGAAAATACAGAAGAAAAAATAAAAATGATCAATAATCATCACTTTTTTTTTTTTGGGGGGTCTTTAAGGGATCTAAAATGAGCGTTTATTGCGTTTCGACAGTATTTTGTGTGGGACATGAGAGCACCTCAGACCTATCGAATTGCATTCTGAACACGAAGCATCTCTTTCTGATATCAAATAATTTTAATTTTTTGAAAATCACAATATAATGCAAATTTTATGACAAATTATAAAAATTTGATATTTGTCAAATTTTTGATATATAGCAGTCCTCGAAGTAAATTATATAAATCTAATGATATATTCTTAAAGTGTATGTAGCAGGGAGGAAAAGCCGACGGTCAACTGAAAATTTTGACCTTTCATATTGAAGATATGGATTTGTTTCCCAAAAAGACCTAATTTTCAATACGAAAGATCAAAATTTTCAATTGATCGTCGGCTTTTCATCCCACCTACATACACTTTAAGTATAAATCATCAGATTTATAAAGTTTACTTCAAGTACTGTTAAATATCAAAATATCAATTTTAATGATTTGCCATAAAATGTGTATTAAATTGCGAATTTCAAAAATCAAAATTATTTGATATCAGAATGACATTCTTCGTATTCAGAATGCAATTCGATATGTCTGATGTGCTCTAATGTCCCAAAATAAATACTGTGCAAACGTTCATACCCCAGCCCTTAATACACCATATCAAACGCTACAAATGGATGTACTTGCGAACAAAAGGACTATGTATGAATAGATGCGACGGGATTTAATATCTCTATTGTATATATTATTCTATTAACGATTAACCCTCCTCGTCCTTGCATCTTCTCTAGGTGTTAGGCGGCTTTTATTTGCACAATGGGGCGCTCAAAACACCAGGTTGGTGCTAGCGGCTACCCAAAGATGGCCGACCAAATCCTGACCATGACTTGGCTCGTTGGATTCGTCTATAGCTACAACACAGCGCTACCAGTAGGGTTCAACTGCCTATTGTGAGTGACCCTGTGTTGTGTGCATACATGTAGTTGAAACGGTATTGGTAAATCAAGCCAACACATAATATTATTTTTAGGTAATTCCCATTTCATTTTCCTATCCCCAAATCGCGTGTATCCCTTTAAATTGGATTTCTTGTAATTTTCAGTCAATCAATTATCTCTGTCAGCCAATTAGCGTACGTATCCAATCAATTAACCGTTCAGCCAATTAGCGCGCCGTACGTATCCAATCAATTATCTCCTCAGCCAACCAGCGCGCCGTACGGCTGGGCGACCTCGTGTCATTCTCATCTTTTGCTGCAGGTGAATATATACAGCTTTTCTTTGTCGTATTTTTATTTTCATTATTTTTAGAGCATTATTATGTTTTCGGAAGTAAATTGTTCCAAATTAAGTTAGGTATCGTGTATAGAACGCGGAGAGGTGGTTTTGGGATCGTGAAATCAATTTTAAAGTGTGTTTTGGATGATTTTCATCATGCATGAGTTTAGTGATTTTGGCTATGTTGTTTCGCACGTGTAAGCGGTGTGCATAGCGCTGCATCCAAATTTCTTGTCGTTCATGGTTTCAAATGCACCTCCAAATTCAGGATTTCTCATTCTAGTATTTTATCATCATAGGTCCTAAACCAGACAGCATACCTTTGCCCTTACTATGGTGTGCAATTCAGCTTTCTAGGTAAAGTGGGAAGTGAGAAAGAGCTGAATTAGTTGGTGTTGTGAATTATTTTATATTTGTAATTGAATGTGGGATCCATCATTGTGTGGGTGCTTACGTGCGAAGGTGATGGCTGGCCTTATCTTCGAGGTCAAAGGTGCGTGTACAGTACAGGTGCATTACTGGAGTGCATATACAATGTACATGTGCTAATTGCAGCAATACGGGGGTTCCCCGTTTTATATTTTCGGATCTTAGATTTATTTAATTATTTTAGACGTGGCATGTTGTGCATAATTAAATAGGGATCATTATATTGTCGCGTTGTATTATTTTCGTTCGGAAAATAATACTCACACTCTCTTTCTCACATTTCACCAAATATTATGTGTTGCAATGTTGCCTGACCGTTGACATTATTCATGCTTATTATCTAATATACAGACATAGGCCTCAACCAAAAGTAGTCTTGTAACGAAATTACAATTTGTTTCAAATCATAGAGGCTTTAACATTTAGATTATAGTATTTATGTACAAGTCACACCCAAATGCTACTTCAAGATAATTAGGTTTTTATTAGGAGATTGTCATGTTCAGGGCCTATAATCTTATTTAGGCCTATGTGTTGTGTGAAAAGTATATTTAAATATGCATATATCTTTTTATGTGAATGTTTAGCGTTCACGGAAAGATGTGGTAAGTGATGGGTAGTATTTATTATTTATTTTATTATTGATTCCAACCGACATGTGTTATGGTCCCGTGCACGTGATGTTGTTTTTCAGTGCATCAGGAGGACTTCTATGCCTAAGGAGGTATCGACTATATGGAGAAGTAGGGATTAACGCCGACCCTGCGAGAAGTTCGGGGTTAATCCTGAGTCAGGATTATCAACTAATATGGAGAAGTAGGGATTAACGCCGACCCTGCGAGAAGTTCGGGGTTAATCCTGAGTGGATTATCAACTAGTATGGAGAAGTAGGGATTAACGCCGACCCTGCGAGAAGTTCGGGGTTAATCCTGAGTGGATTATCAACTAATATGGAGAAGTAGGGATTAACGCCGACCCTGCGAGAAGTTCGAGGTTAATCCTGAGTGGATTATCAACTAATATGGAGAAGTAGGGATTAACGCCGACCCTGTGAGAAGTTCGGGGTTAATCCTGAGTGGATTATCAACTAATATGGAGAAGTAGGGATTAACGCCGACCCTGCGAGAAGTTCGGGGTTAATCCTGAGTGGATTATCAACTACTATGGAGAAGTAGGGATTAACGCCGACCCTGCGAGAAGTTCGGGGTTAATCCTGAGTGGATTATCAACATGGAGAAGTAGGGATTAACGCCGACCCTGTGAGAAGTTCGGGGTTAATCCTGAGTGGAGTATTAACTATATAGAGTAGTGTTCCTTAGAGTTACATCAACTAAGTCTGAGGAATACTGTGGTATTTGGGAGGAGGTTATTTTGGTGAGTTATATATTTTATAAACAAGAGAGGATTTTATTTGGTGAGTCATGTTTATTTTTATTATGTACGTGATTAGTGCACATGCTGTTGGAATCATATTGTTTTATTATGTGTATATAGATTTTATGATGATACTTTACCAATACATGCTTGCATGCGTTCGTAAGTGTCATTACTATTAGCATGCGCTGAGCAGGGGGCTACTATGCCCAATTTTTCATTTAGTACCAAAATAACTTAGATTTTTGTAGGCCTTTCATGTTAAATTGTATTAACACATTTTTCCTATTGATTCTCATCTTTTGCTGCAGTACTGCAGAGGTAGTTGTACGAGTAGGAAGCTAAAGTATAGGTTATGGGTGTGACTAAGTCTTGTATGCTGTAGTCTGGAGTTATGCAAATAAAATATTGTTGAGGAATCGAGAGAATACTACGTGATGATTATTTAGATGTACTTCTGCTTGTGAAAAATATCGAAGGTGGGGTTCTGCCCCCACAACTTGCCCACGCCTCAGTACAAAATTTGTCGTGTTCCCATTTTGGGAACTGGTGTCAACCCGGCCACCTGACGTTCATATTCAAATTACAGCTAACCAGGTTTTCATTTAGATACACATTGAGACGTTCACGCTCTCGTCTCGGCAATCGGCCGTCCCGCCACATAGTTAACAATAACCACATGATGACCTTACGGAGGCCAGAATTTGATCTAAATGAGGATATGTCATAATGGGTTATAACAATGAAATGCCAGACTTGATGGAGGACAGTTCTAAGATACAGGATGTCCCAGAATGATCTATACCGTGTTTGAAAATAATAATAATAAACAATTATCCACCCACCAAGTTTAAGCCCGCTCGGGCAAAGTTTAAAATTTGAACCCTCCGTGATGACATTTGACCTTGGTTTACCTCAAATTCATTTCGCACATTATGTTTCCTGGTATCAAGTATTCCACCCACCAAGTTTGAGCCCGATCGGACAAAATCCACGACCTTTGACCTTGACCTCCGATGACCTTTAAAACCAACCGAAGGACATGCTTTTCCCGGTACCTATCAATAGAGGTTATCCGTGTTCTATACGTTGCATATCCCATCAGCGACTGCTATACCTTGTTTAGGACTTTCAAAAGAAGTACCTGCATGTGCAACCATGACTGCTTCAAAATAGCCCGCCAAAGTCATGCAGGTAACTCCGAGGTCGTGCATTGAATTGGTTTGAATGAGGAATACTACGGGAATCAGCGCCTTTTGTTAGAAGTCACGCATGAGTAAAGTGGATAACCTCTATATCCGAAATATCGCATCGATGCATCAAAGTGCGGCGAAACGCATAGCCGGACACACACAGTAATACACACACACACACTTCACTCATCATCATCATCATTATTATTATTATTATTATTATTATTATGTAAATTGAAATAAATGACTTGAAAATGCCAGTTTGATTTACGTTGGGCTATATTATTGCATAGTGCATTTCTCGCGGGTATGATTTAAGTAAGCAACAATGCATGTGAAAATGGTTCAAAACCTCAAACGTTTGGATCGGAATTATACCTTTTCTAAGGTGAGACAAGCTAAAGGAGTATTTCGTGTTCCTAGCATCCTCTTTTTATGACATTTTTCAGTAGATATCCATGAAAAAGCTTATTCCCAAAATGTCAGTTGATTCTGATTTTGCGTTTTAAGAGTTATGCATGATTATGTGCATTACACTGCTCCACTGACAATGTGTTGTAATTTCGTTCTGGTGTACGAAAAAACCACCCGAAGGACATGCTTTTGCCGGACGCATAGCCGGACGCTTAATTTCTTTCTGCAACCATAATGGGCCGCAATATATCACTAACCGCATCGTCCGAGGCAAGGTTCATTATTGTCAGGGTTAGGGTTAGGGTCTTATGGTTAGGGTTAGGGTTAGGGGTTAGGGTTAGAGTTAGAGTTAGGGTTAGGGTTAGGGTTAGGGTTAGGGTTTAGGGTTTAGGGTTAGGGTTAGAGTTAGGGTTAGGGTTAGGATTATATTCGTATTTATTAGTACTAATATACTAGTAATAGTATATTGTGTGTATGCACTTTATTCCGTAATCAATAAGTATCATAAACAAACACCTTTCTGGCACAACGAATCATATAGCACAGTCGTGTAGGCATTAGACTATGGATACATAGGCTGTGGGTTCGAACCCCAGGTAAACCTTTGTAGAATTTTAATTCTATCGATTTCTTTTTATTTTATTAAGTAAGAGGAAATAATAATGGTAATAAACTCGTGTTATATCTAGCCTCATAGGCCTATAATTTACATGTATGTACTACGTGTTATCGCATTGCGGCCCATTATGGTTGCAGAAAGAAATAACGCTAGCCGGACACACACAGTTATTATAATAATAATTCAAATTTTACGATATTTTTGCTAAACGAATTAATCTGCAAGAAATTTTTTGTACCTAAACATTATGTAGCCAGAGGTTTCCAGTGGTATAAGAATTTCAACTTTTTTGAGAAAAGTGGGGGGGGGTGAGGCTGTGGATCACGAAATGCCCTTTCAAATTATCTGTATCACAAGATTTTACCCTGCAAGCATGATAATTTCAAATCAAAAAAGTCATTCCAAATTTCTAGAAATATTGCTGTGCGGAAAGGAAAATAAAGCTGAAGTTGCACGGTTTTTGCTTCCTTAAATAATAGGCATTCTCCGCTTATCAACTCTTTTTTTCCTTTTACAGGTCGTTTTCAATCTTTGACTGAATCCACGAGTGAAATTGAGAGACTCGCGCCAGAACATCAGGATATGCCGGATTTGCACAGCCAAGTAATTTGTAACTTGTAATTCCGACCAACTCCCACGCGTCACCGTTGCCAGTGACGATGCTGGTACTCTTACGGCACATCAATGGACCACCACTGTCACCCTGAGGAACACACACAATTGGGAAATGTGTATTACAAATTGCAAGGAGAACATTTTGAAAGGCATAAACATTAAAGTTTTCATTTCTTAAAATCATAATGTAGGATTGCCGTCAAATTTTAATTTTGTTATTCTTTTCCAAAATTATAAAAATTGATGAAATAATATTCGTGAAAACTGTCAGGAAGGTTTTCTGTCCATATTAAGCTGAAATAACAAAGTAAAGTGAAATAAATCACACGGGCTTGATTTTGACCATTTAACTTGGAATTTTATCATACCCATTTAGGTGCAAGTTGGGACATGTGTAAACATTACAAATATGCCAAAAGATATTATAAGATCGTACTTTATGGCTGTAAGTGCCATCTTGCTTATGTTAATATTTGAGGAAAACGTTGAGAATTAGCTTACCTGACATGATCCTGAATTGTTGCTTGTATCGGTACATATCATTTGGTCTGTAATATAGCTCGCTCCATACGCAGCTTTGCATATTGCATTACTAACTAATTGTGAAGCAACCTGTTGTAGGGTTCCGGATGAAGGACCTGAAATTATAACATTATGAGTTAAATGAATACGAACAACTTCAAAGTTCAAAACTTTAATATAATGCAATTCTGTGACCAGTTTGCTCATTCGTAAAATCGTAAAAACATCAAACTTCAGTGTTTTACACATTTGTTAGTAGCATAGATGTGCTAACATAATAAGCTGCTAGGACATCAGACTGTAATATCTCTGAGAAATTACTAGAGCTACATGTTTGAATTGAACTTTGTTAACATGCTGTTTTCCTCGTGTTTTTTTTGTTGTTTGTTTTGTTTGTTTTTTGATTTTTTTTTACCAAATGTTTAATTTCAGAAATACCTAATGACAATTTCAATGATTTATCCACATTTTTAAGCAAGTTATTCACAATTAGTTTTTTTACACTTTCGTTATTATAGGATCACTGAGCGGGCCTTTAAACTACATGTATATAATATCCTTCCAAGCATGTTCCAAGTCATATGTGATTCCTATTTGATTTGTTAAGGGATCTGGAATGAGCGTTTTGAGCGTTTCGACAGTATTTTTTGTGGGACATGACAGCACATCAGACATATCAATTGCATTCTGAATACGAAGAATGTCTTTCTGATATCAAATAATTTTCATTTTTGAAATTCACGATATAATACAAATTTTATGACAAATTATTAAAATTTGATATTTTTCACATTTTTGATATATAACAGTCCTCGAAGTACATTTTAGAAATCTAATGACATATTCTTAAAGTGTATGTAGCTGGAAGGAAAAGCCGACGTTCAATTGAAAATTTTGACCTTTCATATTGAAGATATGGATTTTTCCCCCAAAAGACCTAATTTGTTTTTGTGTTTTGGGAAAAAATCTATATCTTCAATATTAATGGTCAAAATTTTCAATTGAACGTCGGCTTTTCATCCCACCTACTTACACCTTAAGTATAAATCATCAGATTTATAAAGTTTACTTCGAGTACCGTTAAATATCAAAAATATCAATTTGTAATCATTTGCCATAAAATGTGTATTACATTGCGAATTTCAAAAAATCAAAATTATTTTATATCAGAAGGACATTCTTCGTATTCAGAATGCAAAACGATATGTCTGATGTGCTCTAAGGTCCCACAATAAATACTGTCCAAACGTTCATACCGCACCCTTAAGGGTATACGAGGTATTGTTGGTCGATGTTCATTATCTGAATCAATATATTATTAAAACACTTTGATGTTTTGCAAAAGTTCATTCTACAAATCATATACTTTGAAAACTTGCTTAATTTAATGAGTTACGTACGTTTTACAAAAGTGTTGTTGTTTCAGCCCTCTTTACAACATAACTCAAGAACCACAGGACCTACAAAAGTATATCTGTGATATTGGAATTCTTCTACACGCTCGCTATGAATTGAGCAATGCATTTTTTGCTAAAGCTCACTACCATTCGCAAGATGATGTGAACTTTTTTTTTCTGCTGCTTCGACCAACAATACATCGTATACCCTTAAACATCGTCAATGACCAAAATAAGTGTTGGTCATTTTGATCGCTATTAATGTGTTGATCATTGTCATTGTGTGAATAATAAAAATATTGTTATATAAATTATCAAGCCACACATCATGCTTACTTACCCCCAGAGCTTGTTTCACCCCATCCAACCACATAACAAGGGTTCGGATTCGTCGCAGTAGATCGGAATGTAGGTTGCTCTAACACATTAGAATTAACACAAACGGGCGTTATATCTACGGAGGTACCCAGCTTCAACAAGGCAATATCGTTATTGGTGGTAACACTGTTGTAATCGGGATGTGAGATAATGTTGGTTGTAGTTACTTCTACGCGTGTGTTGCTGGGTGGTGCGTTTTGGTCTAATTGTCCGAAGGTGAGATTTAGTGGCGTAGTGGCTGCGATTCCTTCCCTGTGCAACAAAGGAAAAAGGAGGTTGTTAGCTAACTTAAATCAACGAAACATATTCATCAATCAATCAATTATCTTCATAATCGACAAAATTATAATACATGATCTGATGGCGCTCAATGAAGCCCAAAAAGTCGTGGGGTTCTTCCTGGTGTACGGGTGGGTTTTCAATACAGACCGATGCGCGAATTTGGGCAAAAGTGCCCTTAAAAGTACCCAATTTGAGCAATTTGGTGCTTTTTGTGAAAAATGGGTATATTGAAAGAGCTACGCGTCCTGAAAAAGATGTGTTTTCAAGAGTGTTGTAATCCATACACCCCATCAGGAAGATATTCAGGTAACCAAGGTAACCCCATTTGAAATTCACATTAATGTCATTTTTTCTATACGGCATGCACGTATTTTTTTTTGTGGGGGGCTTTGGGGGCGCCAGCCCCCCGGGGTAAAAGCAGGGGCCGGCAAAAAAGAAGGGGCGGCGGAAGATAAAGGGGCGGCAAAAAGATGAACTAAGTAAAAAAGGGCGGGACTTAATGGGCGGCAAGGCGCGGTTGCGGTAATTAGGGGTGTGTGTAACACCTGTTAAATTGAACGTTTTTAAGAAATTGGTGAAAAAAATTTCATCTCCCACCACCCCCACACCCCCCAAACCCCAATTTTTAGATTTTCGATAGCCGTCCTGGCTGGAAAAAAATTGGGTCAACCTTTTCGGACTGTTGCTTCAAGGGGCGGGGTAGGAGCGGCCACGGTACGCCACTGTACGGGGTGGGACGTGTCCTCCTGTGTCCCTCACTCAATTTTTCTTCTTTAGGGGACGCCCCTAAAATTCTATCCCAAAAACACTGTGTTTTTGACCCAAATAGGGTAAAATTACACAATTTTGCATACATATTGACAAAGTTAGTTTTATATTTTTCAGGAATCGGTAGTAGAGATGAGACTTACACACAATGAGCTGCGGTCACTGCCCACTGTGGACTGATAAGCGTAGCACCACAAAAATATTCCCCATTCAAGGTAGACAAGTATGCTGCCCAGGGCCACACCGCTTCATTTGCCACAGTATCACCATTGACAATTCTGGTGTCTGATGGGCTGATATTTCCTCGTCCAGATGTTGATTGGAGTTCGACCCATGTTAAACCTGTAAAAGTTAATAAGTTTTAAGGTACGATTTAGGCGGTTTTTTTTTAAATAGCGCGATTTTCTTTACAACGGTTGAATCGCACTTCGGTTATTACAAAGTGCGATTGCGCGGTCTTTTTTTTTTTTTTTTTTTACAGCCTGTATGATTGTCCCTATAGTTCAACATTGATGTCTGATTTACTCGAGTTCATTTTTATCTTAGATAAGAATATCAACGTATTAAGGTTCCCTGTACTAGTTTTTACCACCTTTTCGATAACGTTGTGCCCCCGTGTTGTGACATCAATATGCAAAATTATGCATTTCTGAATCAATTCCCAATTGTGATTCTGTAAAATGATTTGACATATTTGAACAACAAACTCCCTAACTGGCCGTCCCTTTGTATACGACTTAAAGAGCACCAGAAAGATGTGGATAAATTTGAATCCAGACCATTTACGCGTGAAAATCGCAAATCCTCTGTCACAGACATTCACAAATCTGCCATCAGTGATCACGTGGCCTCTACAAAGCACTCCAAAGTCATTGATCGTAAAACCGATAAGACTACCAGGTGGCTAAAAGAAGCCATTTGGATCCTCAGAAAATAAAAGGACACATATTATGAAAAGGTTTGACTACAAAAACGATTCTCTTATAAATGCATCTACGCAGAGTTTCCACCTCGATACACCCGAGTACACAAATATTTCCAGCACAGTGAGTCTAATAGCTTCTAGTCTCCACGCAGTCTGTGTTACACTACACGGTTGAGTGCATAGCATCATAAGAGCTGTGTGAGATCTAGTGGAAAATAGACATCTGTAATTGGTTTTTGCCAAAACCTCAAGTGTTCCCTTCATCTAATCAGAAATTTCTTTTATATCGAAAGAAAGCTAAACCGTCCCCTAAAAACGCTTTATTAAGTAAACAGATAACGCAATTCAATTTTATAGCAAGGCGAATGTGGTAAATCTGTTAAAACTACCTATCCAAGCACATTTTTGACCAAAATATAGGTTTTAAAAGTCAAAACCTCAAGTGCTCCTTACAATATTTTTCAAATTTTATGTCATTAAATGAAAGAGCACACTTATATTAGCCATATACTAGCTACACTAGAATGAGCAATGACCAATTCTCTTTAAATTGCAAATCTTGTGCAAAAAGTTACTGATTTCGCCTGTTTTGTCATACGGTTGTAAATTCACTGAACTATGACTTTGCTAAAGAGTGCTTACAAATTGATATGTGACACTCTAAACAATGACGAGGGGCGACCCTACGCAATCAACAACATCTTTGACCAACTCATCACGCCCTCTACGGTGCTTCCTGTTATCCATAAAAGGAAACAGTCAGATGTGCTGATTTGCCAGTCTAATGCACCACTAGCGTAGTGGTGAAACGTCATTACTAAAATGTGAGCACAACATCATCATTTTGTTAGAAACGAACAAAATCCACAGTTGAAATCAACATTCTGATGAACTTGTTCAAAGAAGAAGAAGAAGAAGAAATCTATTTTATTTAAAATGCAACATATTCTTGTTTAACATATTTCTATATATTTTTTAATTAAAATAAAGAAAAGCACAGGGGGTGCAGATTTCAAATAGACTCACTAATTCAGGTAACCCCATCCCATTCGAAATCTACGTTGTGTGGAAGATTAAAGTCTTGGCTTCCATATGGGATGCACAGATTTCAATAATCAAATGGAATAACACAAATAAATGCTAAAATTATACTTACCACTACCTGATTGAACAGGTGGAGGCGCGTCGTTGTTGACATCCTCTTCTGTGGTGTTTGTGACGTGGTTCTGGTGATGATGATAATGATGTACGCCTGTGGTGATATGTCTTCCTTCATCATGTTCATCGATAAAAAAATCGCGGTCATGAGAAGGGAAACAGTAATAGATAAATCAATGAACCATGCCATATTATCATATGTTGGAAGCGAAACTGAACTTGCTAATATACCTATGCCTCGAGAATTGCAGTGGCGTAGCCTGGTTTTGGGAACGAGGGGGCACAAACTTGTGAATGTACCCACGAAAATATTACTTTTTACCGGTGGAAATTTTGACTTGAAGACCTCACAGACTTCCAGATTTCCAGAAATTTATCAACGCAAATTGAACATTTATATACCAATATCATTCAATGCGGTAAATTTAATTCATTTTGATCGTAAACAGGCGAAATGGAGGAATCACATCTCAGATTTGAGCAACAGGTCGAATGGTTCTTCTCCTCCGTGCACGAAATTATGAAAATCTTGATCGCAGATTTTGTTTAACCAGGAACCGTGGTCTACTCATAACCTATGATGTATGACGCGTCCGGTCCATGATTAGCAGCATGCCGCTAATCATTGGCAGCCTCAAGCAACTAAGACTGACGTAGTCCTCCTGAAAACATGCATCGAGCAAACAACGTCAAACAATTGTAATTATACTCACGATGCATTCCCAAAGAAAATGTCACTACTGTCGCTACAATCATTCCTACTAGTAAAGCTGATAGAACCAACGCAGATATTGCAATTAGTCTCTTTCCGCTATGGCTGCAACAGGTGATAGGCTTTTCTATATCGTCGGGCGTTGTCGATAGTGGCACTTTGGTGTCCTGTGTAGGAGGTGGTTTGGATATAGTTGACGGGAAACTGAATCCACTCTCGAGATCAACATTCATCTGAAATGCAAATCACAATTATGTCAATGCATTATAATATTACCCAGTGACTATGTAACGGGTGTCTTATTTGGCAAACTTTTGGCAATAGTTTTTGTGCAAATAGACATGTGTTCAAGACACAGTTTAAAGGCAGAAGGACTAGCAGACGGCTGGACAGACCATGGCCAGACGGTAATGAGGCGAGTATGTTTATTTCAACTTGAAGGCATGGATAGTCTTTCAAATATGGGCTAGCTTTCCCTGGGTCATCCAATATGCCACGTACTGGTATCTACTGGTCAGTGTATGCGCTCATTTGCTCATCTGTCACTTTATTCTGTGGCTTTAAGACATATAATTTAAGACATGTAATCTAGGAAATTATGTCTAACCAGAAAACAATACACAAGATCAACACGTATCTCATATCTGGCTTCAATATATAAACCGTTTTAGGGCTTGCAAGGAGACATCGGTACTCTATTTCACTACCTCCAGTCAACGGCACTAGCTTTAAAGTTCAGCGTGTTCTGCTTTGGCTTAGCGTTGCTTGGTGCGAATACATACTTTTAAGTGCAAGATCAAAGTGGCGAATATGTACACGAAAGTAATAACGCTAAGCTAACGCAGAGCACGCTAAACTTCAAAGCTAGTGCCGCTGACTGGAGGTAGTGAAATAGAGTATAAGTTGAAATGAGACTTCATTCGTGATAATAGCCCAAAATTTCTACCAAATAGTGAGCCTTGTGAATGAAAAATATGTTGATTTCAAAGTTGTACTGTGCTACTCAAACAATTGAGATCTCTTCATGGATGGTATACAAATATTGACTGCCCTTTAGTCGGTGAATGGTCAAAACTATTGCTCCTCGTGATCTCAAAATCGTACTATTTTCCCGAACGGAGCTGAGGGAAATTAGTACGGTTTTGAGATCACGAGGAGCAATAGTTTTGCCGGCTAAAGGGCAGTCAATATTTGTTTTATAAACCTCATACATTGATTTTTTAGCAAATATCTACATAAAAAAACCCACTATTTTCGGAAATGTTACACAAGCCACAACTGAGTTGGGGTGTCTATGACGCGCTTCATCTCTGCGTAAGGCTGTGCGCCCCGTGAGACAGTTTGGTTATTGTACAGCAACGGGAAATTGTACTACTATTGCCCGTGGAATAGTACTACTATTTCCCGCTGCCATGGGAACAACATTTCAATTCAAAATAGTTCAACTATTTTATGTCACGTGACACGATTTTAACCAATCAAACAACAAGGATCTATGTATGTGGTATTTATATAATTCTGGATCGCCTAGCCTAATATTACAGATAAAGAATATCTTCTATTTACATCATTAGCAATATTTTTAATCTCACTTTGCCATCATGATGGTTGGGGATACCTTTTCTATTTGACTCACGTGGTAAAAGGTTGTAACATATAAAAACATTGAAAATTTGTTACTGTCTTTTTCCATAGCTTGGTTAACTATATGGCACTAAATTTCGACAATCTTGGACTGCGCATCAACATAAGGTCTGTTTGAGAGATAAACAACCCAATCTCCGCCATACATTGGCGATTCGTGTGGTGAACCGCGCCTGAAAGCGATTCTCGATCCCGTGATTTTACTTTCCGTTTTTCACACTAGCAGTTTCTAGCTAGCTCATCAATACCTTCATTGTCTTATGCAAGTGTCCAGAAGACATCAACACCACAAAATATGCAAAACACAGGTAGGAAGTGTTCTTACTTAGTGAAAAGTTTATCTTCATTGAAATACTTTGGTAAGTCCACAATATTTATCTCTCATGGATATTACCCACTTTGCACTTTGATCTGAAATTGCTATTGCTTATAATTATAATATTGAAAAAACTTACCATTGTGGTGTTCGTCGAAGTCATCATGTACTATGATCGGAATTGTCACTGTATGACTTACTTTTTTACCAAGATATTAAAAGTACCGATACAAGTATACCGGTGAGAATGATCCACTAATCGTTGTCCTGTCTTTATTGAACACTTTTAAAATTTTCTTTAGAGTAAATGAAAATTGCACGGTAATGCTGATTAATACTAGTGTAGTGTTATACATGTAGTACATTAATACAGTGTAGTAACGTCACAGTTAACGCTTCACCCAGTGATCCAGTTTTTTTTTTAAAGAAAACTATTGACCGTTTTGTCAAAAACTATTGGTGCTTGTCAGTACGCAAAACGCTTGCCTGATCCGAACGTGACAACCTTGCCCGCAATTCAAGTGCAATACTCCTGATTCCAGAAAATACTGCACTAATGTTTTGGAATTTAAAAACATTTAATTTTGCCAAATGAAACACAACTAAATCCTAATCCATTAAATCTTTTTGCAATTTGAGGGAAAATTGGCAAAAAACAAAGAGAGGAAATTTTGCATGTTTTCTTACAGTTAGTGTAGTCACAAAATTCTGAGACTTGGCACAAGTCTAAGCATTCAAAATCGTGAAAATTGGCTAAGACTATAAGAGTTAGCTCATAAGTTTTAATATTTTATGTTATTTTTGATAATTGGTTATGAAAAAGATTAGAAATGTGTTTTCCAAAAAATATTAGAATGCATAACTTGAAGTAGCCTTTGTACAACTCTTTGGGCTTGATTTTAACAGCATACTAAAATGCCCTTAAAACGCATGTGTTTAGCCCTTATTTCCTAAAATTGACCAAATATTAAAATTTGACATTCATTGCCAGTTAGAACTAACTAAAGGATTAGGATTTAGCTATGTTTCATTTGGCTAAACCGGATGATATATTTTTGTAATCCCAAAAAATAGTGCTGTATTTTTCTGGAATAGGGTGTTAGTACTGGTAGTGTATCACAATAAGCCAAAAATGCGCTCACTTTAGTGACAAATTCAATAAGGGACCATTCACAAACACTTGTTGGGGAAGCCTAATGTCAAAGAAAAATTCACATTTTTTCAGGGCCCCCCTCTTGGACCTAAAATTATTTTCAGGGCCCATTTTGGCAAAGAAAAATGTACTTCAACCTCATAGAAAATAGTGATAGAAAATTAAGGTGATTTTTTTAAAGACCCCCTTCAGAGGATAAAACTGGTCAGCACTTTTTTCATCAGGCCCCCTCTAACAAAAATAGAGGGTTAACCCACCACTAATTGCAACAGAATCCATTTTATCACCATTCATTTCAGAAAAGCATTAATAGCACATCAAAAGTCCCACAAAATCCAAGAAGTGGACCCGTGCCTAATTTGCATAAATCCCAAATGGCTGCGTATACAGGGGTGAAATTTCAAAATTGGTAAAATCTTGTTAACAACTATACCAATGTATTGCTCTCATCATAAAGATTATATAGTTCTTGAGTTATAGGCAAAAAGGTCAAAGGTCAAATATTTGGGTCCACGGGGGTTTACAATTGAAATATGCTCCAATTTTAACCCAGTCGGTCTCAAATTCTTCCTTTGGCAAAAATAAATCAAAATGATAAAAGTTGCATTGTTTTGGATGTTTTGTTACACACAGATAACATCTCAAAATCGGTCAAGGTCAACACGGCTGAATGGAATTTGATCTTCTTTGCCGTGTTACCAAGGTTACAAAACACCTGACATATGGCAAACTATTCTTTTTATTAAATGCTTTTGCAAGCGGAACAATATGAGACAATTTTTTTATAATCAAAATCAGAGAATTTCTCATTTTATCCCCTGTGGTGTCCAAATTTTGACATTTGACCTTTTCTCATATAACTCAAGAAATGTATATCAGACATAGGTCAAACTATACTTTTTCTGAATCGTTATGACGAGAGCAATACATTAACATGTTTCACCCCTGCATAAGCGGCCTTCTTGGATTTATGTAAATTAGGCACTGTTCCACTACTTGGATTTTTGGGGAGTTTTGATGTGTTTTTGTGTGAGCTTTTGGGAGATGTACGCATGCAAAATGGATTCTGTTACAATTAGCGGTGGGTGATTTTTTAATTTGACTAGCCTACTTATAGCTCCATGTAAGACGAGCATGTATAGAAGAGTTTGTTTCCAAAAGGCGCTAAATCCAATAGCTGCCTCGTGTCACGTTTTTTCTGGTATATTTGAACATTTTTAATTTAGTTTAAATGACATTTAACTATTGGAATGGATATGTTTGTATCTCTAGCTTATTGTTTGTAAACTATTTTCAACATCATTTTCTTCCCTAAAAATTCTCCAATCCAAAGTTTATAAATGGCTGCCATTGGATTTAGCTCCATTCTTCTTTGCACGTGGGAGGTTAAAGATTTGCAATTATTTGTTTAGTTTTGAAGATAACCAAAAGATTGTTATAACTATTCTAGGGGTTAAATGTTATCAGATTGACAAGGTTATTGCTATGTACGAATATCTTCAAATGTATTTTACATAGAGCAGCCTTTTGGAACCAACCTCTTCAATTGTATGGCCAATTTGATGACGTATGGGTTAATCACAAATGACGGAAGCGATATACTTCAGGTAGCTTGAATATAATAATAAAGTTGTGTAGATTTACCTTATCGAACACCATTAGCCAACCATTGGTGCTTAATTGGCAAACAGTTTGATGGGTCTGCATTCGTAAACGCAAAATCGGAATCAACTGAAATTTTGGGAATGAGCTTTTTTTGTGGATATCTACTGAAAAATGTCATAAAAAGAGGATCCTAGGATCACGAAATCTCAATTGTAAAATTGTGGAACTTTTCTTTCTGTATGCATGCTGTTTTGTTTATATTCAGTTTCCTATTGTTTAAATTGATTCCCAATAATGCCAATGTTTGCTTGTTCTGGTTCACGATACGTAGCTCTATTATATTAGTTCTATGTTATATATTCTCAATTATCTTATTGGATAGCTCTGCGCTAAAATGTGTGACATTTCACAAATCTCAAATCTATATTGTAAAAAACGGTTTCTTTCCGTTTGTAGATCAATTGTTCTCGCTAGTGTTTTATCATTGTATTCCGCTCAAATATAAACTGGCCTCAAAAAGAAACTTATAATTTTTCGCAAGGTCATATCTTAAAATCCTCTCCATAAAAATGAATAAAAATTGTACACAGGATTACTTCAATACTCTACTCTAAACACATGTCAGTAACCAAGCAGTTGTCCAACTGACACAACAGCAAAATGCACTGACATGGAACACCTTTCTGGACCAAAATTCACATCCCAACAGATTTCAGTTGGACAACTGCTTGGCTACTGACATGTGTTTAGAGTAGAGTATTGAAGTAATCCTGTGTGCAATTTTGTTCATTTTATGGAGAGGATTTTAAGATATGACCTTGTGAAAAATTATAAGTTTTTTTTGAGGCCAGTTTACTATGAAGCACAATGATAAAATAATTGAACATTTTATTTGAACCATTCTTTTTTGAATAAACTTTTGAAATGTAAATTAATAGTTTACACGAGTTGTAATTATTACATCTGTTATGTAAAAGCCCCGGGTTAAAAGATAATATATTAAACGTCGAAATAATATAATTTTAAACTGATACAAAGTTACCATACTTACTTATTCACACATTTTATGATATATGTGACGTGTCATGTCAAAAACAGACACTTTTGGGCAGGTTATCAATTTTGAGGTTTTTACATATCTTAAATGAAGAGATATTTTGCTCCACAACGCCGTTTCCTCCAATTAAATCGGACATTCCTAAGCGAAGATATTGAGTATATAAAATATAGTATTATAAAATTGGAAATTGAGATATCGGCCTTTAAAAATATTATTGACAATGTTGAGAGTAGGAATTACCTTGAAAAATAATATCAGACAATATTTTAAACATTAATAACATCACAAATTCGCAACAAACCGGCAAATTGTGAAAAAATTACCACGGGCAGAATTTTGGCTATTTCTTCTAAAGTTACCATAGTTACCATAGTTATACACATTTATCATGCTTATTATGATAGTTTCGGGGAGAACCATTATTCCCTTAAAGCTGTTAATAAAAACATGCAACGTTATGCTCTTACGCTGAAACTTTGTTTCACTTAAGCATATTTTGTTAGAAGTTGGGTGTGAAATATTTCTTAAAAGGCAACATCTATGCTATATACTGTAAAACATTGAGATAACATAACACACAATAAGTAACGGATTGATATGGTTACACATAACAATAACAATTTATATAGCATCTAACCTACACGTTATGCACTTAACAAGCAAAATAAACTACGGTACTATGACGGTACCAGATTACACTTGATAATTTAGCAAATAGGAGAGTCTAAAAACGTATGATTAGAATATAAGATCTGTCGTCTAGCTACTTTTTAAGACAAGTTATGTTATAGTATAGTTGCTTTTGCAAACATTCTATATATTTCTCTAACATGACCTAAAATTACAGCTAGGTTAGATGTTCAGAAATGGTCGCACTTTTGTAAAATATGAGTGAGGGCAAGGCATAGCTAGTCAACTCCCCGTGTTAATTGAATGGAGATTTGACCGAAAATATTGGTATCGGACCGCTCACTTCTGAAGGATGCCACAAAAAAACGGTACAAGCTACATTTAAATTATTCTATGAAATTCTAGAAAATATAGTTTTGTAACATGTCCTAAATTTTTAGCTAATTTAGGTGTTTGGAGAGGGTCGCACTTATTTAGGAAGGATATGTAAACGACAAATAACACCAAAAATAAGAAATTATTTCCAAACTGTGTTAAGTCAACAATCATTATGTTGCTCATTTTCAAGAATACTGGTTAACAAAAAGCAGGGCATTGTCTCATTTCGTGAACAAAGGTCCACATACCATTGTGTCCTTCCGTTTCCTTTATAATCGGTTACCCAACTGAAGCTATAATCAGCTTTATTGCGATATCGCACATGCAAAAACAGACACATGTGCACAACCAGAGAAGATCCGATTTAATCAGTTGAGCTGTTTCAATGAGTGTTATCTTGGTTTAATAGCTTTTAATGGGGTTTAAGTCCTGCAAAGGTCCAGATGAATTCTACTGTAGACATGACTGCATCATGATTGGCTGTGAAACAAATGAAAGACAACTAGTGGCAAATGGTGGTCATAGACCACAAACCTAGCTGGGGCATGTTGGTGTTTTAGAGGTATCTGACCCCTGCAAAATGTTCCAAAAATGTTCCCCTGGTCATGAGGTTTGGCGTCACCGAGTTTGAGTCCCATACTCCTTACAGACGCCCAGAAAATTAAATTCTAAGATTTGACCCAGATAACCTTTGAACTGACCCCTGCACAGCGTTCCAAAGTGTTCCCCTGGTCAGTAAGTTTCTTGTCACAAGAGTTTGAGCCCCATATCCCTTACAGATGTCCAGAAAATGCATTTCGAAAATTTGATATCTGCATGACCTTTGACCTGACCCCTGCAAACTGTTCCCCTGTTCATGAGATTTGTTGTCACCGAGTTTGAGTCCCATACTCCTTACAGATGCCCAGAAAATTAAATTATAAGATTTGACCCAGATAACATTTGACCTGACCCCTACACAGCGTTCCAAAGTGTTCCCCTAATCAGTAAGTTTCTTGTCACAAGTGTTTGAGCCCCGTATCCCTTACAGATGTCCAGAAAATGCATTTCGAAAATATGACCTCTGCATGACCTTTGACTTGACCCCTGTAAAATGTTCCCCGGATCATGAGATTTGTTGTCACTGATTTTGAGCCCCACACCCCTTACAGATGTTGAGATAAGGCAATTGTAAGATTTTACCCCTTAATGACCTTTGACCCCAATTCTGAGTGCAAGGTATGGGCACTGAGTAAAGCCGATGCACATGTGTAAGTGACGTCATTGTGCTATGTAATATGTGGCAGAAGAAGCATTTTGAAGGTATTTGGTTATATACCGAAAAGAGAATACTGGATGAGAATCAACCAAGATCATATCTACCCAACAAGACCATGGTTGTGAAATTTGACTCAGTAGAACTAGGGAAATGCTCCATAATGCTACCCCTACCCCTTAATTTAGCAACTCAAATATCATCAATATTTATCTAAATACATGTCTTTAGCAAAAAAATAATTTGGTGACGTTCTGGAGGGTCTACACAAACTGTTGCTCTATGTAGAGTTATACAGTAAGAAATAGCAAATAAGTAGGAATTTTGTGAAAATCTACTGCCTGGGCGAAAGATGCTCTGATCTTATTGATAGTTTAGCACAATAGTAGTATGTATCCTAGTAAAATTCTCTGAGAGTATACATGGTATAGTTGCTTATCTTAGCAATTATTTATTTTTAAAACGTGTTTGCCACAGCTACCGCATGACTCAAATTGAATATATGAATACAAAACCCACCCAAGTCCATACTGAGTTAAGCCAAATTGAGTTAAGCATGGGAAATTGTTGCTATACATAGGCCTGTCATATGTATGAAAAAACAACTCAAATTCATTCTCTGTGTCTATTGAGCATGTGAAAAATAACATGTATGAAAGAATCACCCAATTCCATGATTTGATCCAGTATGTATAAAAGTTCACTTGTAACACATTCATTGCTAGAGAGTGACTTTTGAAAAAAAAAAAATTAATAAAAGAAAGTGTGTGGTTTATATTACATGGCAGAATGCTTATCAACATTATACATACCTGTGTGCTTTATTTTGTATTATCTTACTAGTGGTAATCTCATTCTAACATTGTAGTCTTTGTACAGGATTCAAAAAACCACCCAAGTCCAAAATTTAAAATGAACCCCACGAAGTC